>NW_027459525.1:210000-215000 GCF_050624435.1 Tenrec ecaudatus
ACAGGAAGTCAGAAGCCCTCTAGGAATTTTCCAAAGGTATGAGTATCAGTGTGAGGAAGGGTGTGTGTGTGAGTGTGTGTGTAAAAAGGACACGAAGTCAGACCCCCAGAGATTATGCAAGTGTGTGCGTGTAACAAGGACATGACGTCAGAAGACCTCAAGAGATTCTGCAAGGGTGTGTGTGTGTGTGAGTGTGTGTAAAAAGGACACATGAAGTCAGAAACACTCCATAGTTTCTGCAAAGGTGTGTGTGTGTGTGTGTAAAAAGATCCTGAAGTCAGAAGCCATCTAGAGATTCTGCATGATGTGTGTGTGTGTGTGTTTGTAAAAAGGAGACCAAGTATGAAGCTCTCAAGAGATTCTGCAAGGTTTTATGTGTGTGAGTGTGTGCGTGTGTAATAAGGTCACAAATTCAGAAGCCCTCTAGAAATTCTGCAAGGGTGTGTGTGTGTGTGTGTGTGTTTGTAAAAAGGACACGAAGTCAGAAGACGACTATTGATTCTGCAAAATTGTGTGTGTGTGTGTGTGTGTGTGTGTGTAAAAAGGACATGAAATCAGAAGCCCTCCAGAGGTTCTGTAAGGGTGTGTGTGTGTGTGTGTGTGTGTAAAAAGGACATGAAGTCAGAAGACCTCTATTGATTCTGCAATGGTGTGTTTGTGTGTGTGTGTGTGTGTGTAAAAAGGACATAAAGTCAGAATCATTGTAGAGTTCTGGAAGGGTGTATGTGTGTGTGTGTGTGTGTATAAAGGACACCAAGTCAGAAGCACTCTAGAGATCCTGCAAGAGTATGTCTTTGTGTGTGTGTGTGTGTGTGTGTGTGTGTGTGTGTGTGTAAAAAGGACATGTTGTTAGAAGTCCTCCACAGATTCTGCACAGGTGTGTGTATGTGTCTGTGTGCGTTTGTGTAAAAAGGATACCAAGTCATAAGCCGACTATTGATTCTGCAAAAGTGTATGTGTGTGTGTGTGTGTGTGTGTGTGTGTAAACAGACACAAATTCAGAAACCCTCTAGATATTCTTCAAGTGTTTGTGTGTGTGTGTGTGTGTGTGTAAAAAGGACAGCAAGTCAGCCACCATCCAGAGATTCTACCAGGGTGTATGTGTGTTTGGTGTGTGTGTGTTTGTGTAAAAAGACACGAAGTCAGAAGCCCACTAGAGATTCTTCAAGGGTGTGTGTATGTGTGTATGTTTGTGTAAAAAGGACACAAAGTCAGAAGCCCTCCAGAGATTCTGCAAGGTTGTATGTGTGTGTGTGTGTTTGTGTGTGAGGGTAAAAATTACACGAAGTCAGAAGCCCAATATTGATTATGCAAAGGTCTGTGTGTGTGTGTGTGTTTGTTGTGTTTGAAATAAGTAAACCATATTAGAAGCCCTCCAGAGATTCTGCCAGAGTGTGTGTGTGTGTATGTGTGAAAACAACACGAAGTCAGAAAATGTCTGGAGATTCTACAAGGGTGTTTGTGTGTGTGTGTGTGTGTCAAAAGTACAGGAAGTCAGAAGCCCTCTAGAGATTCTGCAAGGGTGAGTATGTTGTGTTAAAAGGACATGAAATCAGAAGCCCTCTAGGTTTTCTGGAAAGGTATGAGTGTGAGAGTGAGGGAGTGTGTGTGTGTGTGTGTGTGTGTGTGTGTGTGTGTGTGTAATAAGGACATGAAATCAGAAGTCCTCCAGAGTGAGAGTGAGGGAGTGTGTGTGCAATAAGGACATGAAATCAGAAGTCCTCCAGAGATTCTACAAGTGTATGTGTGTGTGTGTGTGTGTTTAAAAAGGACACGAAGTCAGAAGGACTGCAGAGATTTGGCAAGAAAATGAGTTTGTGTGTGTGTGTGTGTGTGTGTGTGTGTAAAAAGGACATGAAGTCAGAATCCTTGTAGAGTTCTGGAAGGGTGTATGTGTGTGTGTGTGTGTATAAAGGACACCAAGTCAGAAGCACTCTAGAGATCCTGCAAGAGTATGTCTTTGTGTGTGTGTGTGTGTGTAAAAAGGACATGTTGTTAGAAGTCCTCCACAGATTCTGCACAGGTGTGTGTATGTGTCTGTGTGCGTGTGTGTAAAAAAGACACCAAGTCATAAGCCGACTATTGATTCTGCAAAAGTGTATGTGTGTGTGTGTGTGTGTGTGTGTGTGTGTGTGTGTGTAAAAAGGACATGGAGTCTGAAGCCGTCCAGAGGTTCTGTAAGTGTGTGTGTGTGTGTGTGTGTGTGTGAGTAAACAGACACAAATTCAAAAACCCTCTAGATATTCTTCAAGTGTTTGTGTGTGTGTGTGTGTGTGTGTAAAAAGGACAGCAAGTCAGCCACCATCCAGAGATTCTACCAAAGTGTATGTGTGTGTGGTGTGTGTGTGTGTTTGTGTAAAAAGACACGAAGTCAGAAGCCCTCTAGAGATTCTTCAAGGGTGTGTGTATGTGTGTATGTTTGTGTAAAAAGGACACAAAATCAGAAGCCCTCCAGAGATTCTGCAAGGTTGTATGTGTGTGTGTGTGTGTGTGTGTAAAAAGTACACATGAAGTCAGAAACACTCCATAGTTTCTGCAAAGGTGTGTGTGTGTGTGTGTGTGTGTGTGTAAAGAAAAAAGTCAGAAACCCTCTAGAGATTCTGGAATGATGTGTTTGTGTGAGTGTGTGTGTGTGTGTATAAAGGACAAGAAATCAAAAGAACTCTAGAGATTGTGCAAGGTTGTGTGTCTGTGTGTGTGTATAAAAAGGACATGAAGACAGAAGCCCTGCAGGCATTATGCAAGCGTGTGAGTGTGTGTGTTCGTGTGTAAAAGGATAGGAATTTAGAATCGCTGTAGAGTTCCTGCAAGGATGTGTGTGTGTGTGTGTGTGTGTGTAAAAAGGACACGAAGTCTGAATCCCTCTAGAGATTCTGCAAGGGATGTGTGTGTGTGTGTGTGTTTATAAACGACATTTTAGAAGTCCTCCAAAGATTCTGCACAGGTGTGTGTATGTGTGTCTGTGTGCGTGTGTGTAAAAAGGACACCAAGTCAGAAGCCCTCTAGAGATCCTGCAAGGGTGTGTCTGTGTGTGTTTTAAGTATGTTTGTAAAAAGAACACGAAGTAAGAAACCCTCAAGTGATTTTGCAAGGGAATAAGTTTGAGTGTATGTGTATAAATTACATGACGTGAGATGAATTCCTGCGATTCTGCAAGGATGCATGTGTGTGTGTGTGTGTGTGTGTGTGTGTGTGTGTGTGTGTGTGTGTGTAAAAAGGACATGAAGTCAGAATCCTTGTAGAGTTCTGGAAGGGTGTATGTGTGTGTGTGTGTATAAAGGACACCAAGTCAGAAGCAATCTAGAGATCCTGCAAGAGTATGTCTTTGTGTGTGTGTGTGTGTGTAAAAAGGACATGTTGTTAGAAGTCCTCCACAGATTCTGCACAGGTGTGTGTATGGGTCTGTGTGCGTGTGTGTAAAAAGGACACCAAGTCAGAAGCCGACTATTGATTCTGCAAAAGTGTATGTGTGTGTCTGTGTGCGTGTGTGAAAAAAGGACACTAAGTCAGAAGCCGACTATTGATTCTGCAAAAAGTGTGTGTGTGTGTGTGTGTGACTGTGTAAAAAGGACATGGAGTCTGAAGCCGTCCAGAGGTTCTGTAAGGGTGTGGATGTGTGTGTGTGTGTGTGTGTGTATGTGAAACGGACACACATTCAGAAACCCTCTAGATATTCTGCAAGGGTGTGTGTGTGTGTGTGTGTGTGTGTGTGTTTAAAAAGGACACAAAGTAAGAATCCATCCAGGAATTCTGCAAGGATGTGTGTGTGTGTGTGTGTGTGTGTATGTGTTTAACAAGGACATGACGTCAGAAGCCCTCTAGAGATTCTGGAAGTGTGTGTGTGTGTGTGTGTGTGTGTGTGTGTGTGTGTAAAAAGGACAAGAAATCAAAAGGACTCTAGAGATTGTGCAAGGTTGTGTGTCTGTGTGTGTGTATAAAAGGACATGAAGACAGAAGCCCTGCAGGCATTATGCAAGCGTGTGAGTGTGTGTGTGCGTGTGTAAAAGGATAGGAATTTAGAATCGCTGTAGAGTTCCTGCAAGGATGTGTGTGTGTGTGTGTGTGTGTGTGTAAAAAGGACACGAAGTCTGAATCCCTCTAGAGATTCTGCAATGGATATGTGTGTGTTTATAAACGACATTTTAGAAGTCCTCCAAAGATTCTGCACAGGTGTGTGTATGTGTGTCTGTGTGCGTGTGTGTAAAAAGGACACCAAGTCAGAAGCCCTCTAGAGATCCTGCAAGGGTGTGTCTGTGTGTGTTTTAAGTATGTTTGTAAAAAGAACACGAAGTAAGGAACCCTCAAGTGATTTTGCAAGGGAATGAGTTTGAGTGTGTATGTGTATGTGTATAAACTCCATGACGTGAGATGAATTCCTGCGATTCTGCAAGGATGCATGTATGTGTGTGTGTGTGTGTGTGTGTGTGTGTGTGTAAAAAGAACACGAAGTCAGAAGCATTCCAGAGACTCTGCAAGGGTGCGTGCATGTCTGTGTGTGTGTGTGTGTGTGTGCGTAAAAAGAACACGAAGTCCGAAGCCCTCTAGAATTTCTGCAAGGGTGTGTGTATCTGTGTGTGTGTGTGTGTGTGTGTGTGTGTGTTTAAAAAGGACACAAAGTAAGAAGCCATCCAGGAATTCTGCAAGGATGTGTGTGTGTGTGTGTGTGTGTGTGTGTAAAAAGGACAGGAAGTCAGAAGCCCTCTAGGAATTTTCCAAAGGTATGAGTATCAGTGTGAGGGAGGGTGTGTGTGTGAGTGTGTGTGTGTAAAAAGGACACGAAGTCAGAAGCCCTCCAGAGATTATGCAAGTGTGTGTGTGTGTGTGTGTGTGTGTGTGTTTAACAAGGACATGACGTCAGAAGGCCTCAAGAGATTCTGCAAGGGTGTGTGTGTGAGTGTGTGTAAAAAGGACACATGAAGTCAGAAACACTCCATAGTTTCTGCAAAGGTGTGTGTGTGTGTGTGTGTGTGTGTGTGTGTGTGTGTGTAAAAAGATCCTGA
>NW_027459525.1:217500-220000 GCF_050624435.1 Tenrec ecaudatus
GGACATGGAGTCTGAAGCCGTCCAGAGGTTCTGTAAGGGTGTGTGTGTGTGTGTGTAAACAGACACAAATTCAGAAACCCTCTAGATATTCTTCAAGTGTTTGTGTGTGTGTTTGTGTGTGTGTGTGTGTGTGTAAAAAGGACAGCAAGTCAGCCACCATCCAGAGATTCTACCAGGGTGTATTTGTGTGTGGTGTGTGTGTGTTTGTGTAAAAAGACACGAAGTCAGAAGCCCTCTAGAGATTCTTCAAGGGTGTGTGTATGTGTGTATGTTTGTGTAAAAAGGACACAAAGTCAGAAGCCCTCCAGAGATTCTGCAAGGTTGTATGTGTGTGTGTGTGTGAGGGTAAAAATTACACGAAGTCAGAAGCCCAATATTGATTATGCAAAGGTCTGTGTGTGTGTGTTTGTTGTGTTTAAAATAAGTAAACCATATTAGAAGCCCTCCAGAGATTCTGCCAGAGTGTGTGTGTGTGTATGTGTGAAAACAACACGAAGTCAGAAAATGTCTGGAGATTCTGCAAGGGTGTTTGTGTGTGTGTGTGTAAAAAGTACAGGAAGTCAGAAGCCTTCTAGAGATTCTGCAAGGGTGAGTGTGTTGTGTTAAAAGGACACAAAATCAGAAGCCCTCTAGGTTTTCTGGAAAGGTATGAGTGTGAGAGTGAGGGAGTGTGTGTGTGTGTGTGTGTGTGTGTGTAATAAGGACATGAAATCAGAAGTCCTCCAGAGTGAGAGTGAGGGAGTGTGTGTGTGTGTGTGTGTAATAAGGACATGAAATCAGAAGTCCTCCAGAGATTCTACAAGTGTGTGTGTGTGTGTGTGTGTGTGTGTGTGTGTGTGTGTTTAAAAAGGACACGAAGTCAGAAGGACTGCAGAGATTTGGCAAGAAAATGAGTTTGGAGTGTGTGTGTGTGTGTGTGTGTGTTTAAAAATGACACAAAGTAAGAATCCATCCAGGAATTCTGCAAGGATGTGTGTGTGTGTGTGGGTGTGTGTGTGTGTGTGTGTGTAAAAAGGTAAGGAAGTCAGAAGCCCTCTAGGAATTTTCCAAAGGTATGAGTATCAGTGTGAGGGAGGGTGTGTGTGAGTGTGTGTGTGTGTAAAAAGGACACGAAGTCAGACCCCCACAGATTATGCAAGTGCGTGTGTGTATGTGTGTGTAACAAGGACATGACGTCAGAAGCCCTCAAGAGATTCTGCAAGGGTGTGTGTGTGTGAGAGTGTGTGTAAAAAGGACACATGAAGTCAGAAACACTCCATAGTTTCTGCAAAGGTGTGTGTGTAAAAAGATCCTGAAGTCAGAAGCCATCTAGAGATTCTGCCATGATGTGTGTGTGTGTGTATTTGTAAAAAGGAGACCAAGTATGAAGCTCTCAAGAGATTCTGCAAGGTTTTATGTGTGTGAGTGTGTGCGTGTGTAATAAGGTCACAAATTCAGAAGCCCTCTAGAAATTCTGCAAGGACGTTGTGGGTATTTGTAAAAAGGACACGAAGTCAGAAGCCGACTATTGATTCTGCAAAAGTGTGTGTTTGTGTGTGTGTGTGTGTGTGTGTGTGTAAAAAGGACATGAAATCAGAAGCCCTCCAGAGGTTCTGTAAGGGTGTGTGTGTGTGTGTGTGTGTGTAAAAAGGACATGAAGTCAGAACCCTTGTAGAGTTCTGGAAGGGTGTATGTGTGTGTGTGTGTATAAAGGACACCAAGTCAGAAGCACTCTAGAGATCCTGCAAGAGTATGTCTTGTGTGTGTGTGTGTGTGTGTGTGTGTGTAAAAAGGACATGTTGTTAGAAGTCCTCCACAAATTCTGCAAAGGTGTGTGTATGTGTTTGTGTGCGTGTGTGTAAAAAGGATACCAAGTCAGAAGCCGACTATTGATTCTGCAAAAGTGTGTGTGTGTGTGTGTGTGTGTGTGTGTAGGTAAAAAGGACATGGAGTCTGAAGCCGTCCAGAGGTTCTGTAAGTGTGTGTGTGTGTAAACAGACATAAATTCAGAAACCCTCTAGATATTCTTCAAGTGTTTGTGTGTGTGTGTGTGTGTGTGTGTGTAAAAAGGACAGCAAGTCAGCCACCATCCAGAGATTCTACCAGGGTGTATGTGTGTTTGGTGTGTGTGTGTGTTTGTGTAAAAAGACACGAAGTCAGAAGCCCTCTAGAGATTCTTCAAGGGTGTGTGTATGTGTGTATGTTTGTGTAAAAAGGACACAAAGTCAGAAGCCCTCCAGAGATTCTGCAAGGTTGTATGTGTGTGTGTGTGTTTGTGTGTGAGGGTAAAAATTACACGAAGTCAGAAGCCCAATATTGATTATGCAAAGGTCTGTGTGTGTGTGTTTGTTGTGTTTGAAATAAGTAAACCATATTAGAAGCCCTCCAGAGATTCTGCCAGAGTGTGTGTGTGTGTGTGTATGTGTGAAAACAACACGAAGTCAGAAAATGTCTGGAGATTCTGCAAGGGTGTCTGTGTGTGTCAAAAGTACAGGAAGTCAGAAGCCCTCTAGAGATTCTG
>NW_027459525.1:225000-227500 GCF_050624435.1 Tenrec ecaudatus
ATTTTACAAGGGTATATGTGTGTGTGGTGTGTGTGTGTTTGTGTAAAAAGACACGAAGTCAGAAGCCCTCTAGAGATTCTTCAAGGGTGTGTGTATGTGTGTATGTTTGTGTAAAAATGACACAAAGTCAGAAGCCCTCCAGAGATTCTGCAAGGTTGTATGTGTGTGTGTGTGTGTGTGTGTAAAAAGGACACATGAAATCAGAAACACTCCATAGTTTCTGCAAAGGTGTGTGTGTGTGTGTGTGTGTGTAAAAAGGACAAGAAATCAAAAGGACTCTAGAGATTGTGCAAGGTTGTGTGCCTGTGTGTGTGTATAAAAAGGACATGAAGACAGAAGCCCTGCAGGCATTATGCAAGCGTGTGAGTGTGTAAAAGGATAGGAATTTAGAATCGCTGTAGAGTTCCTGCAAGGATGTGTGTGTGTGTGTGTGTGTGTGTAAAAAGGACACGAAGTCTGAATCCCTCTAGAGATTCTGCAAGGGATGTGTGTGTGTGTGTTTATAAACGACATTTTAGAAGTCCTCCAAAGATTCTGCACAGGTGTGTGTATGTGTGTCTGTGTGCGTGTGTGTAAAAAGCACACCAAGTCAGAAGCCCTCTAGAGATCCTGCAAGGGTGTGTCTGTGTGTGTGTGTATGTTTGTAAAAAGAACACAAAGTAAGAAACCCTCAAGTGATTTTGCAAGGGAATGAGTTTGAGTGTGTATGTGTATGTGTATAAATTACATGACGTGAGATGAATTCCTGCGATTCTGCAAGGATGCATGTATGTGTGTGTGTGTGTGTGTGTGTGTGTGTAAAAAGAACACGAAGTCAGAAGCATTCCAGAGACTCTGCAAGGGTGCGTGCATGTCTGTGTGTGTGTGTGTGTGCGTGCGTAAAAAGAACACGAAGTCCGAAGCCCTATAGAATTTCTGCAAGGGTGTGTGTATCTGTGTGTGTGTGTGTAAAAAGGACAGGAAGTCAGAAGCCCTCTAGGAATTTTCCAAAGGTATGAGTATCAGTGTGAGGTAGGGTGTGTGTGTGAGTGTGTGTGTAAAAAGGACACGAAGTCAGACCCCCAGAGATTATGCAAGTGTGTGCGTGTAACAAGGACATGACGTCAGAAGACCTCAAGAGATTCTGCAAGGGTGTGTGTGTGTGAGTGTGTGTAAAAAGGACACATGAAGTCAGAAACACTCCATAGTTTCTGCAAAGGTGTGTGTGTGTGTGTGTAAAAAGATCCTGAAGTCAGAAGCCATCTAGAGATTCTGCATGATGTGTGTGTGTGTGTGTTTGTAAAAAGGAGACCAAGTATGAAGCTCTCAAGAGATTCTGCAAGGTTTTATGTGTGTGAGTGTGTGCGTGTGTAATAAGGTCACAAATTCAGAAGCCCTCTAGAAATTCTGCAAGGGTGTGTGTGTGTGTGTGTGTTTGTAAAAAGGACACGAAGTCAGAAGCCGACTATTGATTCTGCAAAAGTGTGTGTGTGTGTGTGTGTGTGTGTGTGTAAAAAGGACATGAAATCAGAAGCCCTCCAGAGGTTCTGTAAGGGTGTGTGTGTGTGTGTGTGTGTAAAAAGGACATGAAGTCAGAAGACCTCTATTGATTCTGCAATGGTGTGTTTGTGTGTGTGTGTGTGTGTGTGTAAAAAGGACATAAAGTCAGAATCACTGTAGAGTTCTGGAAGGGTGTATGTGTGTATGTGTGTATAAAGGACACCAAGTCAGAAGCACTCTAGAGATCCTGCAAGAGTATGTCTTTGTGTGTGTGTGTGTGTGTGTGTGTGTGTGTGTAAAAAGGACATGTTGTTAGAAGTCCTCCACAGATTCTGCACAGGTGTGTGTATGTGTCTGTGTGCGTGTGTGTAAAAAGGATACCATATCAGAAACCGACTATTGATTCTGCAAAAGTGTGTGTGTGTGTAAAAAGGACATGGAGTCTGAAGCCGTCCAGAGGTTCTGTAAGGGTGTGTGTGTGTGTGTGTGTGTAAACAGACACAAATTCAGAAACCCTCTAGATATTCTGCAAGGGTGTTTGTGTGTGTGTGTGTGTGTGTGTGTGTGTGTAAAAAGGACAGCAAGTCAGCCACCATCCAGAGATTCTACCAGGGTGTATGTGTGTTTGGTGTGTGTGTGTTTGTGTAAAAAGACACGAAGTCAGAAGCCCTCTACAGATTCTTCAAGGGTGTGTGTATGTGTGTATGTTTGTGTAAAAAGAACACAAAGTCAGAAGCCCTCCAGAGATTCTGCAAGGTTGTATGTGTGTGTGTGTGTGTGTGTGTGCG
This sequence comes from Tenrec ecaudatus, assembly GCF_050624435.1. NCBI lineage: Eukaryota > Metazoa > Chordata > Mammalia > Afrosoricida > Tenrecidae > Tenrec > Tenrec ecaudatus. Next base: position 227,268 of record NW_027459525.1, read on the forward strand.
TTTGTGTGTGAGGGTAAAAATTACACGAAGTCAGAAGCCCAATATTGATTATGCAAAGGTCTGTGTGTGTGTGTGTGTTTGTTGTGTTTGAAATAAGTAAACCATATTAGAAGCCCTCCAGAGATTCTACCAGAGTGTGTGTGTGTGTATGTGTGAAAACAACACGAAGTCAGAAAATATCTGGAGATTCTGCAAGGGTGTTTGTGTGTGTGTGTGTCAAAAGTACAGGAAGT
>NW_027459526.1:680000-774858 GCF_050624435.1 Tenrec ecaudatus
AGCCTAAGTGCTGGGGCGCCTCAGGCGTGGTGCTCCCTAAGCCTAAAGGCTGGGGCGCCCCAGGCCTGGGGCTCCCTAAGCCTAAGGGCTGGGGCTCCCCAAACTGGGGCTTCATAAGCCGAAGGGCTGGGGCACCCCAAGCCTGGGGCTCTCTAATCCTAAGGGCTGGGGCTCCCTAAACCTAAATACTGGGGCGCCCCAGTCCTGGGGCTCCATAACCTAAAGGCTAGGGCGCCCCAGGCCTGGGGCACCCTAAGCCTTAGGGTTGGGGCGTCCCAGTCTGGGGTTCCCAAAGCCTAAGGGCAGGGGTGCCCCAGGCCTGGGGCTCCCTAAGCCTAAGTGCTGGGGCGCCACAGGCCTGGGGCTCCCTAAGCCTAAGTTCTAGGGCGCCCCAGGCCAGGTGCTCCCTAAGCCTAAGGGCTGGGGCGCCCCAGACCTAGGGATCCCTAAGCCTAAGGGCAGGGGCACCCCAGGCCCGGGGCTCCCTAAGCCTAATGGCTGGGGCACACTAGTCCTGGGGCACCCTAAGCCTAAGGGCTGGCGCACCCCTGCCTGGGGTTCCCAAAGCCTAAGGGATGGGGCGCCACAGGCCTGGGGCTCCCAAAGCCTAAAGGCTGGGGCATCCCAGGCCTGGGGCTCCCAAAGCCTACCTGGTGCTCCCTAAGCCTAAGGGCTGGGTCGCCCCAGGCCTGGGCCTCCCAAAGCCTAAGGGTGGGGATCCCCGGGCCTGGGGCGTCCTATGCCTAAGGGCTGGTGCGCCCCAGGCGTGGGGCTCCCTAAGCCTAAGGCCTGGGGCTCCCCAACCTGGGGCTTCCTAATTCTAAGGGCTGGGGCGCCCCAGGCCTGGGGCTCCCTTTTCCTAAGGACTGGGGCACCCCAGGCCTGGGGCTCCCAAAGCCTTAGGGTTTGGGGCGCCACAGGCCTGGGGCTCCCTAAGCCTAAGGGCTGGGGCGCCCCAGGACTGGGGTCCCAAATACTAAGGGCTGGGGCGCCCCAGGCCTGGGGCTCCCTAACTCTAAGGGCTGGGGCGCCCAAGGCCTGGGGCTCCCTAAGCCTAAGTGCTGTGGCGCACCAGGCCTGGGGCTCCCTAAGTCTAAATTATGGGGCGCCCCAGGCCAGGTGTTCCCTAAGCCTAAGGGCTGGAGCTCCCCAGGCCTGCGGCTCCCAAAGCCTAAGGGCTGGGGCGCCCCAGGCCTGGGGCTCCCACAGCCTAAGGGCTGGGGCGCCCCAGGCCTGGTGCTCCCACAGCCTAAGGGCTGGGGCGCCCCAGGCCTGGGGCTCCCTAAACCTAAGGGCTGGGGCGTCACAGGCCTAGGGCTACCTAAGCCTAAACGCAGGGGCGCCCCAGGCCTGGGGGTCCCTAATCCTAATGGCTGGGGCACCCCAGGCCTGGGGTTCCCTAAGCCTAACGGCTGGGGCGCCTCAGGCATGAGGCTCCCTAAGCATAAGGGCTGGGCGCCCTAGGTCTGGGGCTTCCTAACTCTAAGGGCTTGGGCGCCCAAGGCCTGGGGCTCCCTAAGCCTAAGTTCTGGGGCGCCCCAGGGCAGGTGCTCCCTAAGCCTAAGGGCTCGGGCACCCCAGGCCTAGGGATCCCTAAGCCTAAGGGCAGGGGCACCCCAGGCCTGGGGCTCCCTAAGCCTAAGGTCTGTGGCAACCCAGGCCTTGGGCTCCCAAAGCCTAAGGGTTGGGGGGCCCCAGGCGTGGGGCTCCCTAAGCCTATGGGCTGGGGGGCCCCAAGCCTGGGACTCCCTAAGCCTAAGGGCTGGGGCGCCCCAGGCCTTGGGCTCCCAAAGCCTAAGTGCTGGGGTGCCTCAGGCCTGGTGCTCCCTAAGCCTAAGTTCTTGGGCGCCCCAGGCCACGTGGTCCCTAAGCCTAAGGGCTGGGAAGCCCCAGGCCTAGGGCTCCCTAAGCCTAAGAGCTGGGGCGCCCCAGGCCCGGGGCTCCCGAAGCCTAAGGCAGGGGCGCCCCAGGCCTGGGGGTCCCGAAGCCTAAATGCTGGGGCACCCCTGGCCAGGTTCCATAAGCCTAAGGGCTGGGGCGCCCCATGCATGGCGTTCCTTAAGCCTAAAGGTTGGGGCGCCCCAGGCATGAGGCTCCCTAAGCCTAAGGGTTGGGGCGTCCCAGGCCTGGGGTTCCTTAATACTAAGAGCTGTGGCGCCCCAGGCATGAGGCTCCCTAAGCCTAAGGGCTGGGGTGCCCTAGGCCTGGGGCTCCCTAACTCTAAGGGCTGGGGCGCCCCAGGCCTGGGGCTCCCTAAGCCTAAGGCTGGGATGCCCCAGGCCAGGTGCTACCTAAGCCTAAGGGCTGGGGCGCCCCCAGGCCTAGGACTCCCTAAGCCTAAGAGCTGGGGCACCCTAGGCCCGGGGCTCACTAAGCCTAATGGCTGGAGCGCCCCACGCCTGCGGCTCCCAGAGCCTAAAGGCTGGGGCGCCCCAGGCCTGGGGCTCCCTTTTCCTAAGGACTGGGGCACCCCAGGCCTGGGGCTCGAAAAGCCTAAAGGCTGCGGCGCCACAGGCCAGGAGCTCCCTAAGCCTAAGGGCTGGGGCGCCCCAGGACTGGGGTCCCAAATCCTAAGGGCTGGATCGCCCCAGGCCTTGGGCTCCCAAAGACTAAGGGCGGGGCGCCCAGGCCTAGGGCTCCCAAAGCCTAAGGGCTGGGGCACCCCAAACCTGGGACTCCCTAAGCCTAAGGGCTGGGGCGCCCCAGGCCTTGGGCTCCCAAAGCCTAAATGCTGGGGCGCCCCAGGCCTGGGGCTCCCTAAGCCTAAGGGCTGGGGCGCCCCAGGCCTTGGGCTCCCAAAGCCTAAGGGCTGGGGTGGGGGGGCCAAGCGTGGGGCTCCATAAGCCTAAGGCCTGGGAAGCCCCAGGCCTGGGGCTCCCAAAGCCTAAGTGCTGGGGTGCCCCAGGCCTGGGGTTCCTTAAGCCTAAGGGCTGGGGCGCCCTAGGCATGAGGCTCCCTAAGCCTAAGGGCTGGGGCACCCTAGGCCTTGGGCTCCCTAACTCTAAGGGCTGGGGCGCCCATGGCCTGGGACTCCCTAAGCCTAAGTGCTGGGGCGCCCCAGGCCTGGGGCTCCCTAATCCTAAGGGCTGGGGCATCCCAGGCCGGGGCTCCCAAAGCCTAAGGGCTCGGGCGCCCCAGGCCTAGGGCTCCCTAAGCCTATGGGATGGGTCGCCCCAGGCCTGGGGCTCCCTAAGCCTAAGTTCTGGGGCGCCCCACGCCAGGTGCTCCCTAAGCCTAAGGGCTGGGGCGCCCCAGGCCAAGGGATCCCTAAGTATAAGGGTAGGGGCACCCCAGTCCTGGGGCACCCAAAGCCTAATGGCTGGAGCGCCCCAGGCTGCGGCTCCCGAAGCCTAAAAGCTGGGGCGCCCCAGGCCTGGGGCTCCCAAAGCCTATAGGCTGGGGCGCGCCAGGCTTGGGGCTCCCTAAGCCTAAGGGCTAGGGCTCCCATGGCCTGGGGCTACCTAAGCCTAAGGGCAGGGGCACCCCAGGCCAGGGGGTCCCTAAGCCTAAGTTCTGGGGCGCCCCAGGCCTGGGGCTCCCAATGCTTAAGGGCTGGGGTGCCCCAGGACTGGGGTCCCAAATCCTAAGGGCTGGGGCGCCCCAGGCCTTGGGCTCCCTATGCCTAAGGGCTGGGGTGCCCCAGGCCTTGGGCTCCCAACGCCTAAGTGCTGGGGCGCCTCAGGCCTGGTGCTCCCTAAGCCTAAGGGCTGGGGCGCCCCAGGCCCTGGGCTCCCTTTTCCTAAGGACTGGGGCACCCCAGTCTTGGGGCTCCCACAGCCCAAGGGTTTGGGGCGCCGCAGGCCTGGGCCTCCCTAAGACTAAGGGCTGGGGCGCCCCAGGACTGTGGTCCCAAATACTAAAGTCTGGGGCGCCCCAGACCTGGGGCTACCTAAGCCTAAGGGCAGGGGCGCCCAAGGCCTGGGGGTCCCTAAGCCTAATGGCTGGGGCACCCCAGGCCTGGGGCTCCATAAGCCTAAGTGCTGGGGTGCCCCAGGCCTGTGGTTCCTTAAAACAAAGGCTGGGGCGCCCCAGGCATGAGGCTCCCTAAGCCGAAGTGCTGGGGTGCCCCAGGCCTGGGGCTCCCTAAGCCTACGGGCTGGCGCACCCCTGCCTGGGGTTCCCAAAGCCTAAAGGATGGGGCGCCACATGCCTGGGGCTCCCAAAGCCTAAGGGCTGGGGCATCCCAGGCCTGGGGCTCCCAAAGCCTAAGGGCTGGGGAGCCACAGGCCTGGGGATCCCTAAGCCTAAGTTCTGGGGCGCCCCAGGCCAGGTGTTCCCTAAGCCTAAGGGCTGGGGCGCCCCAGGCCTGGGGCTCCCAAAGCCTAAGTGCTGGGGCGCCCCTGGCCAGGTTCTCCCTTAGCCTAAGGGCTGGGGAGCCCCAGGCCAGGGGTTCCTTAATCCTAAGGGCTGGGGAGCACCAGGCATGAGGCTCCCTAAGCGTAAGGGCTGGGGCGCCCTAGGACTCGGCCACCCTAACTCTAAGGGCTGGGGCGCCCACACCTGGGGCTCCCTAAGCCTAAGTGCTGGTGCGCCCCAGAACTGGGGCACCCTAAGCCTAAGGGTTGGGGCGTCCCAGTCTGGGGTTCCCAAAGCCTATGGGATGGGTCGCCCCAGGCCTGGGGCTCCCTAAGCCTAAGTGCTGGGGCGCCCCTGGCCTGGGGCTCCCTAAGCCTATGGAGTTGGTCGCCCCAGGCCCTGGGGCTCCCTAAGCCTAAGTTCTGGGGCGCCCCAACCAGGTGTTCCTAAAGCCTAAAAGCTGGGGCGCCCCAGGCCTGGGGCTCCCTTTTCCTAAGGACTGGGGCACCCCACGCCTGGGTCTCCCAAAGCCTAAGGGTTTGTGGCGCCACCGGCCTGGGCTCCCTAAGCCTAAGGGCTGGGGCGCCCCAGGACTGGGGTCCCAAATAGTAAGGGCTGGGGCGCCCCCGGCCAGTTTCTCCCTAAGCCTAAGGGCTGGGGCGCCCCAGGTCTGGGGTTCCTTAAGCCTAAGGGCTGGGGCGTCCCAGGCCTGGGGTTCCTTAATCCTAAGGGCTGGGGAGTCCCAGGCTTGAGGCTCCCTAAGCCTAAGGGCTGGGGCGCCCTAGACCTGGGCCTCCCTAACTCTAAGGGCTGGGGCGCCCAAGACCTGGGGCTCCCTAAGCCTAAGTGCTGGGGCACCCCAGGCCTGGGGCACCCTAAGCCTAAGGGTTGGTGCGTTCCAATCTGGGGTTCCCAAAGCCTAAGGGCAGGGGCGCCCCAAGCCTGGGGCTCCCTAAGCCTATGGGATGGGTCGCCCCAGGCCTGGGGCTCCCTAAGCCTAAGTGCTGGGGCGCCCGAGGCCTGGGGCTCCCTAAGCCTAAGTTCTTGGGCGCCCCAGGCCAGGTGCTCCCTAAGCCTAAGGGCTGGGGTGCCCCAGGCCTAGGGATCCCTAAGCCTAAGGGCAGGGGCACCCCAGGCCAGGGGCTCCCTAAGCCTAATGGCTGGGGCCCCCCAGTCCTGGGGCACCCAAAGCCTAATGGCTAGAGAGCCCCAGGCCTGCGGCTCCCAAAGTCTAAAGGCTGGGGCGCCCAGGCCTGGGGCTCCCAAAGCCTAAGGATTGGGGCGCGCCAGGCTTGGGGCTCCCTAAGGCTAAGGGCTGGGGCGCCCCTGGCCTGGGGCTCCCTAAGCCTAAGGTCTGTGGCGCCCCAGGCCATGGCCTCCCAAAGCCTAAGGGTTGGGGGGCCCCAGGTATGGGGCACCCTAAGCCTAAGGGCTGGGGCGCCCCAGGCCTGGGGCGTCCAAAGCCTAAGGGCTGGGGGCCCCAAGCCTGGGACTCCCTAAGCCTAAGGGCTGGGGCGCCCCAGGCCTTGGGCTCCCAAAGCCTAAGTGCTGGGGCGCCTCAGGCGTTTTGCTCCCTAAGCCTAAAGGCTGGGGCGCCCCAGGCCTGGGGCTCCCTAAGCCTAAGGGCTGGGGCTCCCCAAACTGGGGCTTCCTAAGCCGAAGGGCTGGGGCACCCCAAGCTTGGGGCTCTCTAATCCTAAGGGCTGGGGCTCCCTAAACCTAAATGCTGGGGCGCCCCAGTCCTGGGGCTCCATAACCTAAAGGCTAGGGCACCCCAGGCCTGGGGCACCCTAAGCCTAAGGGTTGGGGCGTCCCAGTCTGGGGTTCCCAAAGCCTAAGGGCAGGGGTGCCGCAGGCCTGGGGCTCCCTAAGCCTAAGTGCTGGGGCGCCACAGGCCTGGGGCTCCCTAAGCCTAAGTTCTAGGGCGCCCAGGCCAGGTGCTCCCTAAGCCTAAGGGCTGGGGCGCCCCAGACCTAGGGATCCCTAATCCTAAGGGCAGGGGCACCCCAGGCCCGGGGCTCCCTAAGCCTAATGGCTGGGGCACCCCAGTCCTGGGGCACCCAAATCCTAATGGCTACAGCGCCCCAGGCCTGCGGCTCTCAAAGCGTAATGGCTGGGGCGCCCAGGCCTGGGGTTCCCAAAGCCTAAGGATTGGGGCACGCCAGGCTTGGGGCTCCCTAAGCCTAAGGGCTGGGGCGCCCCTAAGCTTAAGGTCTGTGGCGCCCCAGACCTTGGGCTCCCAACGCCTAAGGGTTGGGGGTCCAGGCGTGGGGCTCCCTAAGCCTAAGGGCTGTGGCGCCCCAGGCCTGGGGCGCCCAAAGCCTAAGGGCTGGGGGGCCCCAAGCCTGGGACTCCCTAAGCCTAAGGGCTGGGGCGCCCCAGGCCTTGGGCTCCCAAGCCTAAGTGCTGGGGCGCCTCAGGCCTGGTCTCCCTAAGCCTAAGGCCTGGGGCGCCCCAGGCCTGGGGCTCCCAAAGCCTAAGGGCTGGGGCTCCCCAAACTGGGGCTTCCTAAGCCTAAGGGCTGGGGCACCCCAAGCCTGGGGCTCCCTAATCCTAAGGGCTGGGCGCCCCAGGCCTGGGGCTCCCTAAACCTAAATGCTGGGGCGCCCCAGTTCTGGGGCTCCATAACCTAAAGGCTGGGGCGCCCCAGGTTTAGGGCTCCCAAGGCCTAATGACTGGGGCGCCCCAGTCCTGGGGCTCCCAAAGCCTAAAGGCTGGGGTGCACAGGCCTGGGTCTCCCTAAGCTTAAGGGCTGGAGCGCCCAAGGCTTGGGGCTCCCTAAGCTTAAGGGCTGGGGCGCCCAAGGCTTGGGGCTCCCTAAGCCTAAAGGCTTTGGCGCCCCACCTGTGGCTCCCTAAGCTTATGTGCTGGGGCGCCCCAGGCCTGGGGCTACCTAAGCTTAAGGGCTGGGGCGCCCCATCCTGGGGCTACCCAAGCCTAAGGGCAGGGGCGCCCCAAGCCTGGGATTCGCTAAGCCTAAGGGCTGGGGCGCCCCAGGCCTTGGGCTCCCAAAGTGTAAATGCTGGGGCGCCACAGGCCTGAGGCTCCCTAAGCCTAAGGGCTGGGGCGCCCCAGGCCTTGGGCTCCCAAAGCCTAAGGACTGGGGGGGTAGGCGTGGGGCTCCCTAAGCCTAAGGGCTGGGAAGCCCCAGGCCTGGGGCTCCCAAAGCCTAAGTGCTGGGGCGCTCCTGGCCAGGTTCTCCCTAAGCCTAAGGGCTGGGACCCCCCAGGCCTGGGGTTCCTTAAGCCTAAGGGCTGGGAAGCCCCTGGCCTGGGGCTTCCAAAGCTAAGGGCTGTGGAGTCCCAGGCCTGGGGCTCCGTAAGCCTAAGGGCAGGGGCGCCCCAGGTCTGGGGGACCCTAAGCCAAATGCTGGGGCACCCCAGGCTTGGGGCTCCCAAAGCCTAACTGCTGGGGCGCCCCTGGCCAGGTTCTCCCTAAGCCTAAGGGATGGGGTGCCCCAGGCCTGGGGTTCCTTAAGCCTAAGGGCTGGGGCGCCCCAGGCATGAGGCTCCCTAAGCCTAATGGCTGGGGCGTCTCAGGCCTGGGGTTCCTTTATCCTAAGGGCTGGGGCGCCCCAGGCATGAGGCTTCCTAAGCCTAAGGGCTGGGGCGCCCTAGGCCTGGGGCTTCCTAACTCTAAGAGCTGGGGAGCCCAAGGCCTGCGGCTCCCTAAGCCTAAGTGCTGGGACGCCCCTGGCCTGGGGTTCCCTAAGCCTAAGGGCTGGGGCGTCCCAGGCCGGGGTTCCCAAAGCCTAAGGGCTGGGGCGCCCCAGGCCAGGTGCTCCCTAAGCCTAAGGGCTGGGGCGCCCCAGGCATAGGGCTCCCTAAGCCTAAGGGCTGGGGCGCCCTAGGCCTTGGGCTCCCTAACTCTAAGGGTTGGGGCGCCCATGGCCTGGGGCTCCCTAAGCCTAAGTGCTGGGGCGCCCCAGGCCTGGGGCTCCCTAAGCCTAAGGGCTGGGGCGCCCCAGGCCTTGGGCTCCCAAAGCCTAAGGGCTGGGGTGGGGGGGCCAAGCGTGGGGCTCCATAAGCCTAAGGCCTGGGAAGCCCCAGGCCTGGGGCTCCCAAAGCCTAAGTGCTGAGGCGCCCCAGGCCTGGGGTTCCTTAACCCTAAGGGCTGGGGCGCCCTAGGCATGAGGCTCCCTAAGCCTAAGGGCTGGGGCGCCCTAGGCCTTGGGCTCCCTAACTCTAAGGGCTGGGGCGCCCATGGCCTGGGGCTCCCTAATCCTAAGGGCTGGGGCATTCCAGGCCGGGGCTCCCAAAGCCTAAGGGCTCGGGCGCCCCAGGCCTAGGGCTCCCTAAGCCTATGGGATGGGTCGCCCCAGGCCTGGGGCTCCCTAAGTTCTGGGGCGCCCCACGCCAGGTGCTCCCTAAGCCTAAGGGCTGGGGCGCCCCAGGCCAAGGGATCCCTAAGCATAAGGGCAGGGCACCCCAGTCCTGGGGCACCCAAAGCCTAATGGCTGGAGCGCCCCAGGCTGCGGCTCCCGAAGCCTAAAAGCTGGGGCGCCCCAGGCCTGGGGCTCCCAAAGCCTATAGACTGGGGCGCGCCAGGCTTGGGGCTCCCTAAACCTAAGGGCTAGGGCTCCCATGGCCTGGGGCTACCTAAGCCTAAGGGCAGGGGCACCCCAGGCCAGGGGGTCCCTAAGCCTAAGTTCTGGGGCGCCCCAGGCCTGGGGCTCCCAATGCTTAAGGGCTGGGGCGCCCCAGGACTGGGGTCCCAAATCCTAAGGGCTGGGGCGCCCCAGGCCTTGGGCTCCCTATGCCTAAGGGCTGGGGTGCCCCAGGCCTTGGGCTCCCAACGCCTAAGTGCTGGGGCGCCTCAGGCCTGGTGCTCCCTAAGCCTAAGGGCTGGGGCACCCCAGGCCCTGGGCTCCCTTTTCCTAAGGACTGGGGCACCCGAGTCCTGGGGCTCCCACAGCCCAAGGGTTTGGGGCGCCGCAGGCCTGGGCCTCCCTAAGACTAAGGGCTGGGGCGCCCCAGGACTGTGGTCCCAAATACTAAAGTCTGGGGCGCCCCAGACCTGGGGCTACCTAAGCCTAAGGGCAGGGGCGCCCAAGGCCTTGGGTTCCCTAAGCCTAATGGCTGGGGCACCCCAGGCCTGGGGCTCCATAAGCCTAAGTGCTGGGGTGCCCCAGGCCTGTGGTTCCTTAAAACAAAGGCTGGGGCGCCCCAGGCATGAGGCTCCCTAAGCCGAAGTGCTGGGGTGCCCCAGGCCTGGGGCTCCCTAAGCCTACGGGTAGGCGCACCCCTGCCTGGGGTTCCCAAAGCCTAAGGGATGGGGCGCCACATGCCTGGGGCTCCCAAAGCCTAAGGGCTGGGGCACCCCAAGCCTGGGGCTTCCTAATCCTAAGGGCTGGGCGCCCCAGGCCTGGGGCTCCCTAAACCTAAATGCTGGGGCGCCCCAGTCCTGGGGCTCCATAACCTAAAGGCTGGGGCGCCCCAGGTTTAGGGCTCCCAAGGCCTAATGACTGGGGCGCCCCAGTCCTGGGGCTCCCAAAGCCTAAAGGCTGGGGTGCACAGGCCTGGGTCTCCCTAAGCTTAAGGGCTGGAGCGCCCAAGGCTTGGGGCTCCCTAAGCTTAAGGGCTGGGGCGCCCAAGGCTTGGGGCTCCCTAAGCCTAAAGGCTTTGGCGCCCCACCTGTGGCTCCCTAAGCTTATGTGCTGGGGCGCCCCAGGCCTGGGGCTACCTAAGCTTAAGGGCTGGGGCGCCCCATCCTGGGGCTACCCAAGCCTAAGGGCAGGGGCGCCCCAAGCCTGGGATTCGCTAAGCCTAAGGGCTGGGGCGCCCCAGGCCTTGGGCTCCCAAAGTGTAAATGCTGGGGCGCCCCAGGCCTGGAGCTCCCTAAGCCTAAGGGCTGGGGCGCCCCAGGCCTTGGGCTCCCAAAGCCTAAGGGCTGGGGTGGGGGAGCCAAGCGTGGGGCTCCATAAGCCTAAGGCCTGGGAAGCCCCAGGCCTGGGGCTCCCAAAGCCTAAGTGCTGGGGTGCCCCAGGCCTGGGGTTCCTTAAGCCTAAGGGCTGGGACGCCCTAGGCATGAGGCTCCCTAAGCCTAAGGGCTGGGGCGCCCCAGGCCTTGGGCTCCCAAAGCCTAAGGACTGGGGGGGGCAGGCGTGGGGCTCCCTAAGCCTAAGGGCTGGGAAGCCCCAGGCCTGGGGCTCCCAAAGCCTAAGTGCTGGGGCGCTCCTGGCCAGGTTCTCCCTAAGCCTAAGGGCTGGGACGCCCCAGGCCTGGGGTTCCTTAAGCCTAAGGGCTGGGAAGCCCCTGGCCTGGGGCTTCCAAAGCTAAGGGCTGTGGAGTCCCAGGCCTGGGGCTCCGTAAGCCTAAGGGCAGGGGCGCCCCAGGTCTGGGGGACCCTAAGCCAAATGCTGGGGCACCCCAGGCTTGGGGCTCCCAAAGCCTAACTGCTGGGGCGCCCCTGGCCAGGTTCTCCCTAAGCCTAAGGGATGGGGTGCCCCAGGCCTGGGGTTCCTTAAGCCTAAGGGCTGGGGCGCCCCAGGCATGAGGCTCCCTAAGCCTAATGGCTGGGGCGTCTCAGGCCTGGGGTTCCTTTATCCTAAGGGCTGGGGCGCCCCAGGCATGAGGCTTCCTAAGCCTAAGGGCTGGGGCGCCCTAGGCCTGGGGCTTCCTAACTCTAAGAGCTGGGGAGCCCAAGGCCTGCGGCTCCCTAAGCCTAAGTGCTGGGACGCCCCTGGCCTGGGGTTCCCTAAGCCTAAGGGCTGGGGCGTCCAAGGCCGGGGTTCCCAAAGCATAAGGGCTGGGGTGCCCCAGGCCAGGTGCTCCCTAAGCCTAAGGGCTGGGGCGCCCCAGGCATAGGGCTCCCTAAGCCTAAGGGCTGGGGCGCCCTAGGCCTTGGGCTCCCTAACTCTAAGGGTTGGGGCGCCCATGGCCTGGGGCTCCCTAAGCCTAAGTGCTGGGGCGCCCCAGGCCTGGGGCTCCATAAGCCTAAGGGCTGGGGCGCCCCAGGCCTTGGGCTCCCAAAGCCTAAGGGCTGGGGTGGGGGGGCCAAGCGTGGGGCTCCATAAGCCTAAGGCCTGGGAAGCCCCAGGCCTGGGGCTCCCAAAGCCTAAGTGCTGGGGCGCCCCAGGCCTGGGGTTCCTTAACCCTAAGGGCTGGGGCGCCCTAGGCATGAGGCTCCCTAAGCCTAAGGGCTGGGGCGCCCTAGGCCTTGGGCTCCCTAACTCTAAGGGCTGGGGCGCCCATGGCCTGGGGCTCCCTAATCCTAAGGGCTGGGGCATTCCAGGCCGGGGCTCCCAAAGCCTAAGGGCTCGGGCGCCCCAGGCCTAGGGCTCCCTAAGCCTATGGGATGGGTCGCCCCAGGCCTGGGGCTCCCTAAGTTCTGGGGCGCCCCACGCCAGGTGCTCCCTAAGCCTAAGGGCTGGGGCGCCCCAGGCCAAGGGATCCCTAAGCATAAGGGCAGGGCACCCCAGTCCTGGGGCACCCAAAGCCTAATGGCTGGAGCGCCCCAGGCTGCGGCTCCCGAAGCCTAAAGGCTGGGGCGCCCCAGGCCTGGGGCTCCCAAAGCCTATAGACTGGGGCGCGCCAGGCTTGGGGCTCCCTAAGCCTAAGGGCTAGGGCTCCCATGGCCTGGGGCTACCTAAGCCTAAGGGCAGGGGCACCCCAGGCCAGGGGGTCCCTAAGCCTAAGTTCTGGGGCGCCCCAGGCCTGGGGCTCCCAATGCTTAAGGGCTGGGGCGCCCCAGGACTGGGGTCCCAAATCCTAAGGGCTGGGGCGCCCCAGGCCTTGGGCTCCCTATGCCTAAGGGCTGGGGTGCCCCAGGCCTTGGGCTCCCAACGCCTAAGTGCTGGGGCGCCTCAGGCCTGGTGCTCCCTAAGCCTAAGGGCTGGGGCGCCCCAGGCCCTGGGCTCCCTTTTCCTAAGGACTGGGGCACCCCAGTCCTGGGGCTCCCACAGCCCAAGGGTTTGGGGCGCCGCAGGCCTGGGCCTCCCTAAGACTAAGGGCTGGGGCGCCCCAGGACTGTGGTCCCAAATACTAAAGTCTGGGGCGCCCCAGACCTGGGGCTACCTAAGCCTAAGGGCAGGGGCGCCCAAGGCCTGGGGGTCCCTAAGCCTAATGGCTGGGGCACCCCAGGCCTGGGGCTCCATAAGCCTAAGTGCTGGGGTGCCCCAGGCCTGTGGTTCCTTAAAACAAAGGCTGGGGCGCCCCAGGCATGAGGCTCCCTAAGCCGAAGTGCTGGGGTGCCCCAGGCCTGGGGCTCCCTAAGCCTACGGGCTGGTGCACCCCTGCCTGGGGTTCCCAAAGCCTAAGGGATGGGGCGCCACATGCCTGGGGCTCCCAAAGCCTAAGGGCTGGGGCATCCCAGGCCTGGGGCTCCCAAAGCCTAAGGGCTGGGGAGCCACAGGCCTGGGGATCCCTAAGCCTAAGTTCTGGGGCGCCCCAGGCCAGGTGTTCCCTAAGCCTAAGGGCTGGGGCGCCCCAGGCCTGGGGCTCCCAAAGCCTAAGTGCTGGGGCGCCCCTGGCCAGGTTCTCCCTTAGCCTAAGGGCTGGGGAGCCCCAGGCCAGGGGTTCCTTAATCCTAAGGGCTGGGGAGCACCAGGCATGAGGCTCCCTAAGCGTAAGGGCTGGGGCGCCCTAGGCCTCGGCCACCCTAACTCTAAGGGCTGGGGCGCCCACACCTGGGGCTCCCTAAGCCTAAGTGCTGGTGCGCCCCAGAACTGGGGCACCCTAAGCCTAAGGGTTGGGGCGTCCCAGTCTGGGGTTCCCAAAGCCTATGGGATGGGTCGCCCCAGGCCTGGGGCTCCCTAAGCCTAAGTGCTGGGGCGCCCCAGGCCTGGGGCTCCCTAAGCCTATGGAGTGGGTCGCCCCAGGCCCTGGGGCTCCCTAAGCCTAAGTTTTGGGGCGCCCCAACCAGGTGTTCCTAAAGCCTAAAAGCTGGGGCGCCCCAGGCCTGGGGCTCCCTTTTCCTAAGGACTGGGGCACCCCACGCCTGGGTCTCCCAAAGCCTAAGGGTTTGTGGCGCCACCGGCCTGGGCTCCCTAAGCCTAAGGGCTGGGGCGCCCCAGGACTGGGGTCCCAAATACTAAGGGCTGGGGTGCCCCAGGCGTGGGGCTCCCTAAGCCTAAGGGCTGGGAAGCCCCAGGCCTGGGGCTCCCAAAGCCTAAGTGCTGGGGCGCCCCTGGCCAGTTTCTCCCTAAGCCTAAGGGCTGGGGCGCCCCAGGTCTGGGGTTCCTTAAGCCTAAGGGCTGGGGCGTCCCAGGCCTGGGGTTCCTTAATCCTAAGGGCTGGGGAGTCCCAGGCTTGAGGCTCCCTAAGCCTAAGGGCTGGGGCGCCCTAGACCTGGGCCTCCCTAACTCTAAGGGCTGGGGCGCCCAAGACCTGGGGCTCCCTAAGCCTAAGTGCTGGGGCACCCCAGGCCTGGAGCACCCTAAGCCTAAGGGTTGGTGCGTTCCAATCTGGGGTTCCCAAAGCCTAAGGGCAGGGGCGCCCCAAGCCTGGGGCTCCCTAAGCCTATGGGATGGGTCGCCCCAGGCCTGGGGCTCCCTAAGCCTAAGTGCTGGGGCGCCCCAGGCCTGGGGCTCCCTAAGCCTAAGTTCTTGGGCGCCCCAGGCCAGGTGCTCCCTAAGCCTAGGGGCTGGGGCGCCCCAGGCCTAGGGATCCCTAAGCCTAAGGGCAGGGGCACCCCAGGCCAGGGGCTCCCTAAGCCTAATGGCTGGGGCACCCCAGTCCTGGGGCACCCAAAGCCTAATGGCTAGAGAGCCCCAGGCCTGCGGCTCCCAAAGTCTAAAGGCTGTGGCGCCCAGGCCTGGGGCTCCCAAAGCCTAAGGAATGGGGCGCGCCAGGCTTGGGGCTCCCTAAGGCTAAGGGCTGGGGCGCCCCTGGCCTGGGGCTCCCTAAGCCTAAGGTCTGTGGCGCCCCAGGCCATGGCCTCCCAAAGCCTAAGGGTTGGGGGGCCCCAGGTATGGGGCACCCTAAACCTAAGGGCTGGGGCGCCCCAGGCCTGGGGCGTCCAAAGCCTAAGGGCTGGGGGCCCCAAGCCTGGGACTCCCTAAGCCTAAGGGCTGGGGCGCCCCAGGCCTTGGGCTCCCAAAGCCTAAGTGCTGGGGCGCCTCAGGCGTGGTGCTCCCTAAGCCTAAAGGCTGGGGCGCCCCAGGCCTGGGGCTCCCTAAGCCTAAGGGCTGGGGCTCCCCAAACTGGGGCTTCCTAAGCCGAAGGGCTGGGGCACCCCAAGCTTGGGGCTCTCTAATCCTAAGGGCTGGGGCTCCCTAAACCTAAATGCTGAGGCGCCCCAGTCCTGGGGCTCCATAACCTAAAGGCTAGGGCGCCCCAGGCCTGGGGCACCCTAAGCCTAAGGGTTGGGGCGTCCCAGTCTGGGGTTCCCAAAGCCTAAGGGCAGGGGTGCCCCAGGCCTGGGGCTCCCTAAGCCTAAGTGCTGGGGCGCCACAGGCCTGGGGCTCCCTAAGCCTAAGTTCTAGGGCGCCCCAGGCCAGGTGCTCCCTAAGCCTAAGGGCTGGGGCGCCCCAGACCTAGGGATCCCTAAGCCTAATGGCTGGGGCACCCCAGTCCTGGGGCACCCAAAGCCTAATGGCTACAGCGCCCCAGGCCTGCGGCTCCCAAAGCCTAATGGCTGGGGCGCCCAGGCCTGGGGTTCCCAAAGCCTAAGGATTGGGGCACGCCAGGCTTGGGGCTCCCTAAGCCTAAGGGCTGGGGCGCCCCTAAGCTTAAGGTCTGTGGCGCCCCAGACCTCGGGCTCCCAACGCCTAAGGGTTGGGGGTCCAGGCGTGGGGCTCCCTAAGCCTAATGGCTGTGGCGCCCCAGGCCTGGGGCGCCCAAAGCCTAAGGGCTGGGGGGGCCCAAGCCTGGGACTCCCTAAGCCTAAGGGCTGGGGCGCCCCAGGCCTTGGGCTCCCAAGCCTAAGTGCTGGGGCGCCTCAGGCCTGGTCTCCCTAAGCCTAAGGCCTGGGGCGCCCCAGGCCTGGGGCTCCCAAAGCCTAAGGGCTGGGGCTCCCCAAACTGGGGCTTCCTAAGCCTAAGGGCTGGGGCACCCCAAGCCTGGGGCTCCCTAATCCTAAGGGCTGGGCGCCCCAGGCCTGGGGCTCCCTAAACCTAAATGCTGAGGCGCCCCAGTCCTGGGGCTCCATAACCTAAAGGCTGGGGCGCCCCAGGTTTAGGGCTCCCAAGGCCTAATGACTGGGGAGCCCCAGTCCTGGGGCTCCCAAAGCCTAAAGGCTGGGGTGCACAGGCCTGGGTCTCCCTAAGCTTAAGGGCTGGAGCGCCCAAGGCTTGGGGCTCCCTAAGCTTAAGGGCTGGGGCGCCCAAGGCTTGGGGCTCCCTAAGCCTAAAGGCTTTGGCGCCCCACCTGTGGCTCCCTAAGCTTATGTGCTGGGGCGCCCCAGGCATGGGGCTACCTAAGCTTAAGGGCTGGGGCGCCCCATCCTGGGGCTACCCAAGCCTAAGGGCAGGGGCGCCCCAAGCCTGGGATTCGCTAAGCCTAAGGGCTGGGGCGCCCCAGGCCTTGGGCTCCCAAAGTGTAAATGCTGGGGCGCCCCAGGCCTGGAGCTCCCTAAGCCTAAGGGCTGGGGCGCCCCAGGCCTTGGGCTCCCAAAGCCTAAGGGCTGGGGTGGGGGAGCCAAGCGTGGGGCTCCATAAGCCTAAGGCCTGGGAAGCCCCAGGCCTGGGGCTCCCAAAGCCTAAGTGCTGGGGTGCCCCAGGCCTGGGGTTCCTTAAGCCTAAGGGCCTGGACGCCCTAGGCATGAGGCTCCCTAAGCCTAAGGGCTGGGGCGCCCTAGACCTTGGGCTCCCTAACTCTAAGGGTTGGGGCGCCCATGGCCTGGGGCTCCCTAAGCCTAAGTGCTGGGGCGCCCCAGGCCTGGGGCTCCCTAAGCCTAAGGGCTGGGGCGCCCCAGGCCTTGGGCTCCCAAAGCCTAAGGGCTGGGGTGGGGGGGCCAAGCGTGGGGCTCCATAAGCCTAAGGCCTGGGAAGCCCCAGGCCTGGGGCTCCCAAAGCCTAAGTGCTGGGGCGCCCCAGGCCTGGGTTTCCTTAACCCTAAGGGCTGGGGCGCCCTAGGCATGAGGCTCCCTAAGGCTAAGGGCTGGGGCGCCCTAGGCCTTGGGCTCCCTAACTCTAAGGGCTGGGGCGCCCATGGCCTGGGGCTCCCTAAGCCTAAGTGCTGGGGCGCCCCAGGCCTGGGGCTCCCTAATCCTAAGGGCTGGGGCATCCCAGGCCGGGGCTCCCAAAGCCTAAGGGCTCGGGCGCCCCAGGCCTAGGGCTCCCTAAGCCTATGGGATGGGTCGCCCCAGGCCTGGGGCTCCCTAAGCCTAAGTTCTGGGGCGCCCCACGCCAGGTGCTCCCTAAGCCTAAGGGCTGGGGCGCCCCAGGCCAAGGGATCCCTAAGCATAAGGGCAGGGGCACCCCAGTCCTGGGGCACCCAAAGCCTAATGGCTGGAGCGCCCCAGGCTGCGGCTCCCGAAGCCTAAAAGCTGGGGCGCCCCAGGCCTGGGGCTCCCAAAGCCTATAGGCTGGGGCGCGCCAGGCTTGGGGCTCCCTAAGCCTAAGGGCTAGGGCTCCCATGGCCTGGGGCTACCTAAGCCTAAGGGCAGGGGCACCCCAGGCCAGGGGGTCCCTAAGCCTAAGTTCTGGGGCGCCCCAGGCCTGGGGCTCCCAATGCTTAAGGGCTGGGGCGCCCCAGGACTGGGGTCCCAAATCCTAAGGGCTGGGGCGCCCCAGGCCTTGGGCTCCCTATGCCTAAGGGCTGGGGTGCCCCAGGCCTTGGGCTCCCAACGCCTAAGTGCTGGGGCGCCTCAGGCCTGGTGCTCCCTAAGCCTAAGGGCTGGGGCGCCCCAGGCCCTGGGCTCCCTTTTCCTAAGGACTGGGGCACCCCAGTCCTGGGGCTCCCACAGCCCAAGGGTTTGGGGCGCCGCAGGCCTGGGCCTCCCTAAGACTAAGGGCTGGGGCGCCCCAGGACTGTGGTCCCAAATACTAAAGTCTGGGGCGCCCCAGACCTGGGGCTACCTAAGCCTAAGGGCAGGGGCGCCCAAGGCCTGGGGGTCCCTAAGCCTAATGGCTGGGGCACCCCAGGCCTGGGGCTCCATAAGCCTAAGTGCTGGGGTGCCCCAGGCCTGTGGTTCCTTAAAACAAAGGCTGGGGCGCCCCAGGCATGAGGCTCCCTAAGCCGAAGTGCTGGGGTGCCCCAGTCCTGGGGCTCCCTAAGCCTACGGGCTGGCGCACCCCTGCCTGGGGTTCCCAAAGCCTAAGGGATGGGGCGCCACATGCCTGGGGCTCCCAAAGCCTAAGGGCTGGGGCATCCCAGGCCTGGGGCTCCCAAAGCCTAAGGGCTGGGGAGCCACAGGCCTGGGGATCCCTAAGCCTAAGTTCTGGGGCGCCCCAGGCCAGGTGTTCCCTAAGCCTAAGGGCTGGGGCGCCCCAGGCCTGGGGCTCCCAAAGCCTAAGTGCTGGGGCGCCCCTGGCCAGGTTCTCCCTTAGCCTAAGGGCTGGGGAGCCCCAGGCCAGGGGTTCCTTAATCCTAAGGGCTGGGGAGCACCAGGCATGAGGCTCCCTAATCGTAAGGGCTGGGGCGCCCTAGGCCTCGGCCACCCTAACTCTAAGGGCTGGGGCGCCCACACCTGGGGCTCCCTAAGCCTAAGTGCTGGTGCGCCCCAGAACTGGGGCACCCTAAGCCTAAGGGTTGGGGCGTCCCAGTCTGGGGTTCCCAAAGCCTATGGGATGGGTCGCCCCAGGCCTGGGGCTCCCTAAGCCTAAGTGCTGGGGCGCCCCAGGCCTGGGGCTCCCTAAGCCTATGGAGTGGGTCGCCCCAGGCCCTGGGGCTCCCTAAGCCTAAGTTCTGGGGCGCCCCAACCAGGTGTTCCTAAAGCCTAAAAGCTGGGGCGCCCCAGGCCTGGGGCTCCCTTTTCCTAAGGACTGGGGCCCCCACGCCTGGGTCTCCCAAAGCCTAAGGGTTTGTGGCGCCACCGGCCTGGGCTCCCTAAGCCTAAGGGCTGGGGCGCCCCAGGACTGGGGTCCCAAATACTAAGGGCTGGGGTGCCCCAGGCGTGGGGCTCCCTAAGCCTAAGGGCTGGGAAGCCCCAGGCGTGGGGCTCCCAAAGCCTAAGTGCTGGGGTGCCCCAGGCCTGGGGTTCCTTAAGCCTAAGGGCTGGGACGCCCTAGGCATGAGGCTCCCTAAGCCTAAGGGCTGGGGCGCCCTAGACCTTGGGCTCCCTAACTCTAAGGGTTGGGGCGCCCATGGCCTGGGGCTCCCTAAGCCTAAGTGCTGGGGCGCCCCAGGCCTGGGGCTCCCTAAGCCTAAGGGCTGGGGCGCCCCAGGCCTTGGGCTCCCAAAGCCTAAGGGCTGGGGTGGGGGGGCCAAGCGTGGGGCTCCATAAGCCTAAGGCCTGGGAAGCCCCAGGCCTGGGGCTCCCAAAGCCTAAGTGCTGGGGCGCCCCAGGCCTGGGGTTCCTTAACCCTAAGGGCTGGGGCGCCCTAGGCATGAGGCTCCCTAAGGCTAAGGGCTGGGGCGCCCTAGGCCTTGGGCTCCCTAACTCTAAGGGCTGGGGCGCCCATGGCCTGGGGCTCCCTAAGCCTAAGTGCTGGGGCGCCCCAGGCCTGGGGCTCCCTAATCCTAAGGGCTGGGGCATCCCAGGCCGGGGCTCCCAAAGCCTAAGGGCTCGGGCGCCCCAGGCCTAGGGCTCCCTAAGCCTATGGGATGGGTCGCCCCAGGCCTGGGGCTCCCTAAGCCTAAGTTCTGGGGCGCCCCACGCCAGGTGCTCCCTAAGCCTAAGGGCTGGGGCGCCCCAGGCCAAGGGATCCCTAAGCATAAGGGCAGGGGCACCCCAGTCCTGGGGCACCCAAAGCCTAATGGCTGGAGCGCCCCAGGCTGCGGCTCCCGAAGCCTAAAAGCTGGGGCGCCCCAGGCCTGGGGCTCCCAAAGCCTATAGGCTGGGGCGCGCCAGGCTTGGGGCTCCCTAAGCCTAAGGGCTAGGGCTCCCA
The DNA here is from genome assembly GCF_050624435.1 of Tenrec ecaudatus. Classification (NCBI taxonomy): domain Eukaryota; kingdom Metazoa; phylum Chordata; class Mammalia; order Afrosoricida; family Tenrecidae; genus Tenrec; species Tenrec ecaudatus. The sequence goes on from NW_027459526.1 coordinate 699,226, forward strand.
TGGCCTGGGGCTACCTAAGCCTAAGGGCAGGGGCACCCCAGGCCAGGGGGTCCCTAAGCCTAAGTTCTGGGGCGCCCCAGGCCTGGGGCTCCCAATGCTTAAGGGCTGGGGCGCCCCAGGACTGGGGTCCCAAATCCTAAGGGCTGGGGTGCCCCAGGCCTTGGGCTCCCTATGCCTAAGGGCTGGGGTGCCCCAGGCCTTGGGCTCCCAACGCCTAAGTGCTGGGGCGCCTCAGGCCTGGTGCTCCCTAAGCCTAAGGGCTGGGGCGCCCCAGGCCCTGGGCTCCCTTTTCCTAAGGACTGGGGCACCCCAGTCCTGGGGCTCCCACAGCCCAAGGGTTTGGGGCGCCGCAGGCCTGGGCCTCCCTAAGACTAAGGGCTGGGGCGCCCCAGGACTGTGGTCCCAAATACTAAAGTCTGGGGCGCCCCAGACCTGGGGCTACCTAAGCCTAAGGGCAGGGGCGCCCAAGGCCTGGGGGTCCCTAAGCCTAATGGCTGGGGCACCCCAGGCCTGGGGCTCCATAAGCCTAAGTGCTGGGGTGCCCCAGGCCTGTGGTTCCTTAAAACAAAGGCTGGGGCGCCCCAGGCATGAGGCTCCCTAAGCCGAAGTGCTGGGGTGCCCCAGTCCTGGGGCTCCCTAAGCCTACGGGCTGGCGCACCCCTGCCTGGGGTTCCCAAAGCCTAAGGGATGGGGCGCCACATGCCTGGGGCTCCCAAAGCCTAAGGGCTGGGGCATCCCAGGCCTGGGGCTCCCAAAGCCTAAGGGCTGGGGAGCCACAGGCCTGGGGATCCCTAAGCCTAAGTTCTGGGGCGCCCCAGGCCAGGTGTTCCCTAAGCCTAAGGGCTGGGGTGCCCCAGGCCTGGGGCTCCCAAAGCCTAAGTGCTGGGGCGCCCCTGGCCAGGTTCTCCCTTAGCCTAAGGGCTGGGGAGCCCCAGGCCAGGGGTTCCTTAATCCTAAGGGCTGGGGAGCACCAGGCATGAGGCTCCCTAAGCGTAAGGGCTGGGGCGCCCTAGGCCTCGGCCACCCTAACTCTAAGGGCTGGGGCGCCCACACCTGGGGCTCCCTAAGCCTAAGTGCTGGTGCGCCCCAGAACTGGGGCACCCTAAGCCTAAGGGTTGGGGCGTCCCAGTCTGGGGTTCCCAAAGCCTATGGGATGGGTCGCCCCAGGCCTGGGGCTCCCTAAGCCTAAGTGCTGGGGCGCCCCAGGCCTGGGGCTCCCTAAGCCTATGGAGTGGGTCGCCCCAGGCCCTGGGGCTCCCTAAGCCTAAGTTCTGGGGCGCCCCAACCAGGTGTTCCTAAAGCCTAAAAGCTGGGGCGCCCCAGGCCTGGGGCTCCCTTTTCCTAAGGACTGGGGCACCCCACGCCTGGGTCTCCCAAAGCCTAAGGGTTTGTGGCGCCACCGGCCTGGGCTCCCTAAGCCTAAGGGCTCGGGCGCCCCAGGACTGGGGTCCCAAATACTAAGGGCTGGGGTGCCCCAGGCGTGGGGCTCCCTAAGCCTAAGGGCTGGGAAGCCCCAGGCGTGGGGCTCCCAAAGCCTAAGTGCTGGGGTGCCCCAGGCCTGGGGTTCCTTAAGCCTAAGGGCTGGGACGCCCTAGGCATGAGGCTCCCTAAGCCTAAGGGCTGGGGCGCCCTAGACCTTGGACTCCCTAACTCTAAGGGTTGGGGCGCCCATGGCCTGGGGCTCCCTAAGCCTAAGTGCTGGGGCGCCCCAGGCCTGGGGCTCCCTAAGCCTAAGGGCTGGGGCGCCCCAGGCCTTGGGCTCCCAAAGCCTAAGGGCTGGGGTGGGGGGGCCAAGCGTGGGGCTCCATAAGCCTAAGGCCTGGGAAGCCCCAGGCCTGGGGCTCCCAAAGCCTAAGTGCTGGGGCGCCCCAGGCCTGGGGTTCCTTAACCCTAAGGGCTGGGGCGCCCTAGGCATGAGGCTCCCTAAGGCTAAGGGCTGGGGCGCCCTAGGCCTTGGGCTCCCTAACTCTAAGGGCTGGGGCGCCCATGGCCTGGGGCTCCCTAAGCCTAAGTGCTGGGGCGCCCCAGGCCTGGGGCTCCCTAATCCTAAGGGCTGGGGCATCCCAGGCCGGGGCTCCCAAAGCCTAAGGGCTCGGGCGCCCCAGGCCTAGGGCTCCCTAAGCCTATGGGATGGGTCGCCCCAGGCCTGGGGCTCCCTAAGCCTAAGTTCTGGGGCGCCCCACGCCAGGTGCTCCCTAAGCCTAAGGGCTGGGGCGCCCCAGGCCAAGGGATCCCTAAGCATAAGGGCAGGGGCACCCCAGTCCTGGGGCACCCAAAGCCTAATGGCTGGAGCGCCCCAGGCTGCGGCTCCCGAAGCCTAAAAGCTGGGGCGCCCCAGGCCTGGGGCTCCCAAAGCCTATAGGCTGGGGCGCGCCAGGCTTGGGGCTCCCTAAGCCTAAGGGCTAGGGCTCCCATGGCCTGGGGCTACCTAAGCCTAAGGGCAGGGGCACCCCAGGCCAGGGGGTCCCTAAGCCTAAGTTCTGGGGCGCCCCAGGCCTGGGGCTCCCAATGCTTAAGGGCTGGGGCGCCCCAGGACTGGGGTCCCAAATCCTAAGGGCTGGGGCGCCCCAGGCCTTGGGCTCCCTATGCCTAAGGGCTGGGGTGCCCCAGGCCTTGGGCTCCCAACGCCTAAGTGCTGGGGCGCCTCAGGCCTGGTGCTCCCTAAGCCTAAGGGCTGGGGCGCCCCAGGCCCTGGGCTCCCTTTTCCTAAGGACTGGGGCACCCGAGTCCTGGGGCTCCCACAGCCCAAGGGTTTGGGGCGCCGCAGGCCTGGGCCTCCCTAAGACTAAGGGCTGGGGCGCCCCAGGACTGTGGTCCCAAATACTAAAGTCTGGGGCGCCCCAGACCTGGGGCTACCTAAGCCTAAGGGCAGGGGCGCCCAAGGCCTGGGGGTCCCTAAGCCTAATGGCTGGGGCACCCCAGGCCTGGGGCTCCATAAGCCTAAGTGCTGGGGTGCCCCAGGCCTGTGGTTCCTTAAAACAAAGGCTGGGGCGCCCCAGGCATGAGGCTCCCTAAGCCGAAGTGCTGGGGTGCCCCAGGCCTGGGGCTCCCTAAGCCTACGGGCTGGCGCACCCCTGCCTGGGGTTCCCAAAGCCTAAGGGATGGGGCGCCACATGCCTGGGGCTCCCAAAGCCTAAGGGCTGGGGCATCCCAGGCCTGGGGCTCCCAAAGCCTAAGGGCTGGGGAGCCACAGGCCTGGGGATCCCTAAGCCTAAGTTCTGGGGCGCCCCAGGCCAGGTGTTCCCTAAGCCTAAGGGCTGGGGCGCCCCAGGCCTGGGGCTCCCAAAGCCTAAGTGCTGGGGCGCCCCTGGCCAGGTTCTCCCTTAGCCTAAGGGCTGGGGAGCCCCAGGCCAGGGGTTCCTTAATCCTAAGGGCTGGGGAGCACCAGGCATGAGGCTCCCTAAGCGTAAGGGCTGGGGCGCCCTAGGCCTCGGCCACCCTAACTCTAAGGGCTGGGGCGCCCACACCTGGGGCTCCCTAAGCCTAAGTGCTGGTGCGCCCCAGAACTGGGGCACCCTAAGCCTAAGGGTTGGGGCGTCCCAGTCTGGGGTTCCCAAAGCCTATGGGATGGGTCGCCCCAGGCCTGGGGCTCCCTAAGCCTAAGTGCTGGGGCGCCCCAGGCCTGGGGCTCCCTAAGCCTATGGAGTGGGTCGCCCCAGGCCCTGGGGCTCCCTAAGCCTAAGTTCTGTGCGCCCCAACCAGGTGTTCCTAAAGCCTAAAAGCTGGGGCGCCCCAGGCCTGGGGCTCCCTTTTCCTAAGGACTGGGGCACCCCACGCCTGGGTCTCCCAAAGCCTAAGGGTTTGTGGCGCCACCGGCCTGGGCTCCCTAAGCCTAAGGGCTGGGGCGCCCCAGGACTGGGGTCCCAAATACTAAGGGCTGGGGTGCCCCAGGCGTGGGGCTCCCTAAGCCTAAGGGCTGGGAAGCCCCAGGCGTGGGGCTCCCAAAGCCTAAGTGCTGGGGCGCCCCTGGCCAGTTTCTCCCTAAGCCTAAGGGCTGGGGCGCCCCAGGTCTGGGGTTCCTTAAGCCTAAGGGCTGGGGCGTCCCAGGCCTGGGGTTCCTTAATCCTAAGGGCTGGGGAGTCCCAGGCTTGAGGCTCCCTAAGCCTAAGGGCTGGGGCGCCCTAGACCTGGGCCTCCCTAACTCTAAGGGCTGGGGCGCCCAAGACCTGGGGCTCCCTAAGCCTAAGTGCTGGGGCACCCCAGGCCTGGAGCACCCTAAGCCTAAGGGTTGGTGCGTTCCAATCTGGGGTTCCCAAAGCCTAAGGGCAGGGGCGCCCCAAGCCTGGGGCTCCCTAAGCCTATGGGATGGGTCGCCCCAGGCCTGGGGCTCCCTAAGCCTAAGTGCTGGGGCGCCCCAGGCCTGGGGCTCCCTAAGCCTAAGTTCTTGGGCGCCCTAGGCCTTGGGCTCCCTAACTCTAAGGGCTGGGGCGCCCCAGGCCTAGGGATCCCTAAGCCTAAGGGCAGGGGCACCCCAGGCCAGGGGCTCCCTAAGCCTAATGGCTGGGGCACCCCAGTCCTGGGGCACCCAAAGCCTAATGGCTAGAGAGCCCCAGGCCTGCGGCTCCCAAAGTCTAAAGGCTGGGGCGCCCAGGCCTGGGGCTCCCAAAGCCTAAGGAATGGGGCGCGCCAGGCTTGGGGCTCCCTAAGCCTAAGGGCTGGGGCGCCCCTGGCCTGGGGCTCCCTAAGCCTAAGGTCTGTGGCGCCCCAGGCCATGGCCTCCCAAAGCCTAAGGGTTGGGGGGCCCCAGGTATGGGGCACCCTAAGCCTAAGGGCTTGGGCGCCCCAGGCCTGGGGCGTCCAAAGCCTAAGGGCTGGGGGCCCCAAGCCTGGGACTCCCTAAGCCTAAGGGCTGGGGCGCCCCAGGCCTTGGGCTCCCAAAGCCTAAGTGCTGGGGCGCCTCAGGCGTGGTGCTCCCTAAGCCTAAAGGCTGGGGCGCCCCAGGCCTGGGGCTCCCTAAGCCTAAGGGCTGGGGCTCCCCAAACTGGGGCTTCCTAAGCCGAAGGGCTGGGGCACCCCAAGCTTGGGGCTCTCTAATCCTAAGGGCTGGGGCTCCCTAAACCTAAATGCTGAGGCGCCCCAGTCCTGGGGCTCCATAACCTAAAGGCTAGGGCGCCCCAGGCCTGGGGCACCCTAAGCCTAAGGGTTGGGGCGTCCCAGTCTGGGGTTCCCAAAGCCTAAGGGCAGGGGTGCCCCAGGCCTGGGGCTCCCTAAGCCTAAGTGCTGGGGCGCCACAGGCCTGGGGCTCCCTAAGCCTAAGTTCTAGGGCGCCCCAGGCCAGGTGCTCCCTAAGCCTAAGGGCTGGGGCGCCCCAGACCTAGGGATCCCTAAGCCTAATGGCTGGGGCACCCCAGTCCTGGGGCACCCAAAGCCTAATGGCTACAGCGCCCCAGGCCTGCGGCTCCCAAAGCCTAATGGCTGGGGCGCCCAGGCCTGGGGTTCCCAAAGCCTAAGGATTGGGGCACGCCAGGCTTGGGGCTCCCTAAGCCTAAGGGCTGGGGCGCCCCTAAGCTTAAGGTCTGTGGCGCCCCAGACCTCGGGCTCCCAACGCCTAAGGGTTGGGGGTCCAGGCGTGGGGCTCCCTAAGCCTAATGGCTGTGGCGCCCCAGGCCTGGGGCGCCCAAAGCCTAAGGGCTGGGGGGCCCCAAGCCTGGGACTCCCTAAGCCTAAGGGCTGGGGCGCCCCAGGCCTTGGGCTCCCAAGCCTAAGTGCTGGGGCGCCTCAGGCCTGGTCTCCCTAAGCCTAAGGCCTGGGGCGCCCCAGGCCTGGGGCTCCCAAAGCCTAAGGGCTGGGGCTCCCCAAACTGGGGCTTCCTAAGCCTAAGGGCTGGGGCACCCCAAGCCTGGGGCTCCCTAATCCTAAGGGCTGGGCGCCCCAGGCCTGGGGCTCCCTAAACCTAAATGCTGGGGCGCCCCAGTCCTGGGGCTCCATAACCTAAAGTCTGGGGCGCCCCAGGTTTAGGGCTCCCAAGGCCTAATGACTGGGGCGCCCCAGTCCTGGGGCTCCCAAAGCCTAAAGGCTGGGGTGCACAGGCCTGGGTCTCCCTAAGCTTAAGGGCTGGAGCGCCCAAGGCTTGGGGCTCCCTAAGCTTAAGGGCTGGGGCGCCCAAGGCTTGGGGCTCCCTAAGCCTAAAGGCTTTGGCGCCCCACCTGTGGCTCCCTAAGCTTATGTGCTGGGGCGCCCCAGGCCTGGGGCTACCTAAGCTTAAGGGCTGGGGCGCCCCATCCTGGGGCTACCCAAGCCTAAGGGCAGGGGCGCCCCAAGCCTGGGATTCGCTAAGCCTAAGGGCTGGGGCGCCCCAGGCCTTGGGCTCCCAAAGTGTAAATGCTGGGGCGCCCCAGGCCTGGGGCTCCCTAATCCTAAGGGCTGGGGCATCCCAGGCCGGGGCTCCCAAAGCCTAAGGGCTCGGGCGCCCCAGGCCTAGGGCTCCCTAAGCCTATGGGATGGGTCGCCCCAGGCCTGGGGCTCCCTAAGCCTAAGTTCTGGGGCGCCCCACGCCAGGTGCTCCCTAAGCCTAAGGGCTGGGGCGCCCCAGGCCAAGGGATCCCTAAGCATAAGGGCAGGGGCACCCCAGTCCTGGGGCACCCAAAGCCTAATGGCTGGAGCGCCCCAGGCTGCGGCTCCCGAAGCCTAAAGCTGGGGCGCCCCAGGCCTGGGGCTCCCAAAGCCTATAGGCTGGGGCGCGCCAGGCTTGGGGCTCCCTAAGCCTAAGGGCTAGGGCTCCCATGGCCTGGGGCTACCTAAGCCTAAGGGCAGGGGCACCCCAGGCCAGGGGGTCCCTAAGCCTAAGTTCTGGGGCGCCCCAGGCCTGGGGCTCCCAATGCTTAAGGGCTGGGGCGCCCCAGGACTGGGGTCCCAAATCCTAAGGGCTGGGGCGCCCCAGGCCTTGGGCTCCCTATGCCTAAGGGCTGGGGTGCCCCAGGCCTTGGGCTCCCAACGCCTAAGTGCTGGGGCGCCTCAGGCCTGGTGCTCCCTAAGCCTAAGGGCTGGGGCGCCCCAGGCCCTGGGCTCCCTTTTCCTAAGGACTGGGGCACCCCAGTCCTGGGGCTCCCACAGCCCAAGGGTTTGGGGCGCCGCAGGCCTGGGCCTCCCTAAGACTAAGGGCTGGGGCGCCCCAGGACTGTGGTCCCAAATACTAAAGTCTGGGGCGCCCCAGACCTGGGGCTACCTAAGCCTAAGGGCAGGGGCGCCCAAGGCCTGGGGGTCCCTAAGCCTAATGGCTGGGGCACCCCAGGCCTGGGGCTCCATAAGCCTAAGTGCTGGGGTGCCCCAGGCCTGTGGTTCCTTAAAACAAAGGCTGGGGCGCCCCAGGCATGAGGCTCCCTAAGCCGAAGTGCTGGGGTGCCCCAGGCCTGGGGCTCCCTAAGCCTACGGGCTGGCGCACCCCTGCCTGGGGTTCCCAAAGCCTAAGGGATGGGGCGCCACATGCCTGGGGCTCCCAAAGCCTAAGGGCTGGGGCATCCCAGGCCTGGGGCTCCCAAAGCCTAAGGGCTGGGGAGCCACAGGCCTGGGGATCCCTAAGCCTAAGTTCTGGGGCGCCCCAGGCCAGGTGTTCCCTAAGCCTAAGGGCTGGGGCGCCCCAGGCCTGGGGCTCCCAAAGCCTAAGTGCTGGGGCGCCCCTGGCCAGGTTCTCCCTTAGCCTAAGGGCTGGGGAGCCCCAGGCCAGGGGTTCCTTAATCCTAAGGGCTGGGGAGCACCAGGCATGAGGCTCCCTAAGCGTAAGGGCTGGGGCGCCCTAGGCCTCGGCCACCCTAACTCTAAGGGCTGGGGCGCCCACACCTGGGGCTCCCTAAGCCTAAGTGCTGGTGCGCCCCAGAACTGGGGCACCCTAAGCCTAAGGGTTGGGGCGTCCCAGTCTGGGGTTCCCAAAGCCTATGGGATGGGTCGCCCCAGGCCTGGGGCTCCCTAAGCCTAAGTGCTGGGGCGCCCCAGGCCTGGGGCTCCCTAAGCCTATGGAGTGGGTCGCCCCAGGCCCTGGGGCTCCCTAAGCCTAAGTTCTGGGGCGCCCCAACCAGGTGTTCCTAAAGCCTAAAAGCTGGGGCGCCCCAGGCCTGGGGCTCCCTTTTCCTAAGGACTGGGGCACCCCACGCCTGGGTCTCCCAAAGCCTAAGGGTTTGTGGCGCCACCGGCCTGGGCTCCCTAAGCCTAAGGGCTGGGGCGCCCCAGGACTGGGGTCCCAAATACTAAGGGCTGGGGTGCCCCAGGCGTGGGGCTCCCTAAGCCTAAGGGCTGGGAAGCCCCAGGCCTGGGGCTCCCAAAGCCTAAGTGCTGGGGCGCCCCTGGCCAGTTTCTCCCTAAGCCTAAGGGCTGGGGCGCCCCAGGTCTGGGGTTCCTTAAGCCTAAGGGCTGGGGCGTCCCAGGCCTGGGGTTCCTTAATCCTAAGGGCTGGGGAGTCCCAGGCTTGAGGCTCCCTAAGCCTAAGGGCTGGGGCGCCCTAGACCTGGGCCTCCCTAACTCTAAGGGCTGGGGCGCCCAAGACCTGGGGCTCCCTAAGCCTAAGTGCTGGGGCACCCCAGGCCTGGAGCACCCTAAGCCTAAGGGTTGGTGCGTTCCAATCTGGGGTTCCCAAAGCCTAAGGGCAGGGGCGCCCCAAGCCTGGGGCTCCCTAAGCCTATGGGATGGGTCGCCCCAGGCCTGGGGCTCCCTAAGCCTAAGTGCTGGGGCGCCCCAGGCCTGGGGCTCCCTAAGCCTAAGTTCTTGGGCGCCCTAGGCCTTGGGCTCCCTAACTCTAAGGGCTGGGGCGCCCCAGGCCTAGGGATCCCTAAGCCTAAGGGCAGGGGCACCCCAGGCCAGGGGCTCCCTAAGCCTAATGGCTGGGGCACCCCAGTCCTGGGGCACCCAAAGCCTAATGGCTAGAGAGCCCCAGGCCTGCGGCTCCCAAAGTCTAAAGGCTGGGGCGCCCTGGCCTGGGGCTCCCAAAGCCTAAGGAATGGGGCGCGCCAGGCTTGGGGCTCCCTAAGCCTAAGGGCTGGGGCGCCCCTGGCCTGGGGCTCCCTAAGCCTAAGGTCTGTGGCGCCCCAGGCCATGGCCTCCCAAAGCCTAAGGGTTGGGGGGCCCCAGGTATGGGGCACCCTAAGCCTAAGGGCTGGGGCGCCCCAGGCCTGGGGCGTCCAAAGCCTAAGGGCTGGGGGCCCCAAGCCTGGGACTCCCTAAGCCTAAGGGCTGGGGCGCCCCAGGCCTTGGGCTCCCAAAGCCTAAGTGCTGGGGCGCCTCAGGCGTGGTGCTCCCTAAGCCTAAAGGCTGGGGCGCCCCAGGCCTGGGGCTCCCTAAGCCTAAGGGCTGGGGCTCCCCAAACTGGGGCTTCCTAAGCCGAAGGGCTGGGGCACCCCAAGCTTGGGGCTCTCTAATCCTAAGGGCTGGGGCTCCCTAAACCTAAATGCTGAGGCGCCCCAGTCCTGGGGCTCCATAACCTAAAGGCTAGGGCGCCCCAGGCCTGGGGCACCCTAAGCCTAAGGGTTGGGGCGTCCCAGTCTGGGGTTCCCAAAGCCTAAGGGCAGGGGTGCCCCAGGCCTGGGGCTCCCTAAGCCTAAGTGCTGGGGCGCCACAGGCCTGGGGCTCCCTAAGCCTAAGTTCTAGGGCGCCCCAGGCCAGGTGCTCCCTAAGCCTAAGGGCTGGGGCGCCCCAGACCTAGGGATCCCTAAGCCTAATGGCTGGGGCACCCCAGTCCTGGGGCACCCAAAGCCTAATGGCTACAGCGCCCCAGGCCTGCGGCTCCCAAAGCCTAATGGCTGGGGCGCCCAGGCCTGGGGTTCCCAAAGCCTAAGGATTGGGGCACGCCAGGCTTGGGGCTCCCTAAGCCTAAGGGCTGGGGCGCCCCTAAGCTTAAGGTCTGTGGCGCCCCAGACCTTGGGCTCCCAACGCCTAAGGGTTGGGGGTCCAGGCGTGGGGCTCCCTAAGCCTAAGGGCTGTGGCGCCCCAGGCCTGGGGCGCCCAAAGCCTAAGGGCTGGGGGGCCCCAAGCCTGGGACTCCCTAAGCCTAAGGGCTGGGGCGCCCCAGGCCTTGGGCTCCCAAGCCTAAGTGCTGGGGCGCCTCAGGCCTGGTCTCCCTAAGCCTAAGGCCTGGGGCGCCCCAGGCCTGGGGCTCCCAAAGCCTAAGGGCTGGGGCTCCCCAAACTGGGGCTTCCTAAGCCTAAGGGCTGGGGCACCCCAAGCCTGGGGCTCCCTAATCCTAAGGGCTGGGCGCCCCAGGCCTGGGGCTCCCTAAACCTAAATGCTGGGGCGCCCCAGTCCTGGGGCTCCATAACCTAAAGTCTGGGGCGCCCCAGGTTTAGGGCTCCCAAGGCCTAATGACTGGGGCGCCCCAGTCCTGGGGCTCCCAAAGCCTAAAGGCTGGGGTGCACAGGCCTGGGTCTCCCTAAGCTTAAGGGCTGGAGCGCCCAAGGCTTGGGGCTCCCTAAGCTTAAGGGCTGGGGCGCCCAAGGCTTGGGGCTCCCTAAGCCTAAAGGCTTTGGCGCCCCACCTGTGGCTCCCTAAGCTTATGTGCTGGGGCGCCCCAGGCCTGGGGCTACCTAAGCTTAAGGGCTGGGGCGCCCCATCCTGGGGCTACCCAAGCCTAAGGGCAGGGGCGCCCCAAGCCTGGGATTCGCTAAGCCTAAGGGCTGGGGCGCCCCAGGCCTTGGGCTCCCAAAGTGTAAATGCTGGGGCGCCCCAGGCCTGGAGCTCCCTAAGCCTAAGGGCTGGGGCGCCCCAGGCCTTGGGCTCCCAAAGCCTAAGGGCTGGGGTGGGGGAGCCAAGCGTGGGGCTCCATAAGCCTAAGGCCTGGGAAGCCCCAGGCCTGGGGCTCCCAAAGCCTAAGTGCTGGGGTGCCCCAGGCCTGGGGTTCCTTAAGCCTAAGGGCTGGGACGCCCTAGGCATGAGGCTCCCTAAGCCTAAGGGCTGTGGCGCCCTAGACCTTGGGCTCCCTATCTCTAAGGGTTGGGGCGCCCATGGCCTGGGGCTCCCTAAGCCTAAGTGCTGGGGCGCCCCAGGCCTGGGGCTCCCTAAGCCTAAGGGCTGGGGCGCCCCAGGCCTTGGGCTCCCAAAGCCTAAGGGCTGGGGTGGGGGGGCCAAGCGTGGGGCTCCATAAGCCTAAGGCCTGGGAAGCCCCAGGCCTGGGGCTCCCAAAGCCTAAGTGCTGGGGCGCCCCAGGCCTGGGGTTCCTTAACCCTAAGGGCTGGGGCGCCCTAGGCATGAGGCTCCCTAAGGCTAAGGGCTGGGGCGCCCTAGGCCTTGGGCTCCCTAACTCTAAGGGCTGGGGCGCCCATGGCCTGGGGCTCCCTAAGCCTAAGTGCTGGGGCGCCCCAGGCCTGGGGCTCCCTAATCCTAAGGGCTGGGGCATCCCAGGCCGGGGCTCCCAAAGCCTAAGGGCTCGGGCGCCCCAGGCCTAGGGCTCCCTAAGCCTATGGGATGGGTCGCCCCAGGCCTGGGGCTCCCTAAGCCTAAGTTCTGGGGCGCCCCACGCCAGGTGCTCCCTAAGCCTAAGGGCTGGGGCGCCCCAGGCCAAGGGATCCCTAAGCATAAGGGCAGGGGCACCCCAGTCCTGGGGCACCCAAAGCCTAATGGCTGGAGCGCCCCAGGCTGCGGCTCCCGAAGCCTAAAAGCTGGGGCGCCCCAGGCCTGGGGCTCCCAAAGCCTATAGGCTGGGGCGCGCCAGGCTTGGGGCTCCCTAAGCCTAAGGGCTAGGGCTCCCATGGCCTGGGGCTACCTAAGCCTAAGGGCAGGGGCACCCCAGGCCAGGGGGTCCCTAAGCCTAAGTTCTGGGGCGCCCCAGGCCTGGGGCTCCCAATGCTTAAGGGCTGGGGCGCCCCAGGACTGGGGTCCCAAATCCTAAGGGCTGGGGCGCCCCAGGCCTTGGGCTCCCTATGCCTAAGGGCTGGGGTGCCCCAGGCCTTGGGCTCCCAACGCCTAAGTGCTGGGGCGCCTCAGGCCTGGTGCTCCCTAAGCCTAAGGGCTGGGGCGCCCCAGGCCCTGGGCTCCCTTTTCCTAAGGACTGGGGCACCCCAGTCCTGGGGCTCCCACAGCCCAAGGGTTTGGGGCGCCGCAGGCCTGGGCCTCCCTAAGACTAAGGGCTGGGGCGCCCCAGGACTGTGGTCCCAAATACTAAAGTCTGGGGCGCCCCAGACCTGGGGCTACCTAAGCCTAAGGGCAGGGGCGCCCAAGGCCTGGGGGTCCCTAAGCCTAATGGCTGGGGCACCCCAGGCCTGGGGCTCCATAAGCCTAAGTGCTGGGGTGCCCCAGGCCTGTGGTTCCTTAAAACAAAGGCTGGGGCGCCCCAGGCATGAGGCTCCCTAAGCCGAAGTGCTGGGGTGCCCCAGGCCTGGGGCTCCCTAAGCCTACGGGCTGGCGCACCCCTGCCTGGGGTTCCCAAAGCCTAAGGGATGGGGCGCCACATGCCTGGGGCTCCCAAAGCCTACGGGCTGGGGCATCCCAGGCCTGGGGCTCCCAAAGCCTAAGGGCTGGGGAGCCACAGGCCTGGGGATCCCTAAGCCTAAGTTCTGGGGCGCCCCAGGCCAGGTGTTCCCTAAGCCTAAGGGCTGGGGCGCCCCAGGCCTGGGGCTCCCAAAGCCTAAGTGCTGGGGCGCCCCTGGCCAGGTTCTCCCTTAGCCTAAGGGCTGGGGAGCCCCAGGCCAGGGGTTCCTTAATCCTAAGGGCTGGGGAGCACCAGGCATGAGGCTCCCTAAGCGTAAGGGCTGGGGCGCCCTAGGCCTCGGCCACCCTAACTCTAAGGGCTGGGGCGCCCACACCTGGGGCTCCCTAAGCCTAAGTGCTGGTGCGCCCCAGAACTGGGGCACCCTAAGCCTAAGGGTTGGGGCGTCCCAGTCTGGGGTTCCCAAAGCCTATGGGATGGGTCGCCCCAGGCCTGGGGCTCCCTAAGCCTAAGTGCTGGGGCGCCCCAGGCCTGGGGCTCCCTAAGCCTATGGAGTGGCTCGCCCCAGGCCCTGGGGCTCCCTAAGCCTAAGTTCTGGGGCGCCCCAACCAGGTGTTCCTAAAGCCTAAAAGCTGGGGCGCCCCAGGCCTGGGGCTCCCTTTTCCTAAGGACTGGGGCACCCCACGCCTGGGTCTCCCAAAGCCTAAGGGTTTGTGGCGCCACCGGCCTGGGCTCCCTAAGCCTAAGGGCTGGGGCGCCCCAGGACTGGGGTCCCAAATACTAAGGGCTGGGGTGCCCCAGGCGTGGGGCTCCCTAAGCCTAAGGGCTGGGAAGCCCCAGGCCTGGGGCTCCCAAAGCCTAAGTGCTGGGGTGCCCCAGGCCTGGGGTTCCTTAAGCCTAAGGGCTGGGACGCCCTAGGCATGAGGCTCCCTAAGCCTAAGGGCTGGGGCGCCCTAGACCTTGGGCTCCCTAACTCTAAGGGTTGGGGCGCCCATGGCCTGGGGCTCCCTAAGCCTAAGTGCTGGGGCGCCCCAGGCCTGGGGCTCCCTAAGCCTAAGGGCTGGGGCGCCCCAGGCCTTGGGCTCCCAAAGCCTAAGGGCTGGGGTGGGGGGGCCAAGCGTGGGGCTCCATAAGCCTAAGGCCTGGGAAGCCCCAGGCCTGGGGCTCCCAAAGCCTAAGTGCTGGGGCGCCCCAGGCCTGGGGTTCCTTAACCCTAAGGGCTGGGGCGCCCTAGGCATGAGGCTCCCTAAGGCTAAGGGCTGGGGCGCCCAGGGCCTTGGGCTCCCTAACTCTAAGGGCTGGGGCGCCCATGGCCTGGGGCTCCCTAAGCCTAAGTGCTGGGGCGCCCCAGGCCTGGGGCTCCCTAATCCTAAGGGCTGGGGCATCCCAGGCCGGGGCTCCCAAAGCCTAAGGGCTCGGGCGCCCCAGGTCTAGGGCTCCCTAAGCCTATGGGATGGGTCGCCCCAGGCCTGGGGCTCCCTAAGCCTAAGTTCTGGGGCGCCCCACGCCAGGTGCTCCCTAAGCCTAAGGGCTGGGGCGCCCCAGGCCAAGGGATCCCTAAGCATAAGGGCAGGGGCACCCCAGTCCTGGGGCACCCAAAGCCTAATGGCTGGAGCGCCCCAGGCTGCGGCTCCCGAAGCCTAAAAGCTGGGGCGCCCCAGGCCTGGGGCTCCCAAAGCCTATAGGCTGGGGCGCGCCAGGCTTGGGGCTCCCTAAGCCTAAGGGCTAGGGCTCCCATGGCCTGGGGCTACCTAAGCCTAAGGGCAGGGGCACCCCAGGCCAGGGGGTCCCTAAGCCTAAGTTCTGGGGCGCCCCAGGCCTGGGGCTCCCAATGCTTAAGGGCTGGGGCGCCCCAGGACTGGGGTCCCAAATCCTAAGGGCTGGGGCGCCCCAGGCCTTGGGCTCCCTATGCCTAAGGGCTGGGGTGCCCCAGGCCTTGGGCTCCCAACGCCTAAGTGCTGGGGCGCCTCAGGCCTGGTGCTCCCTAAGCCTAAGGGCTGGGGCGCCCCAGGCCCTGGGCTCCCTTTTCCTAAGGACTGGGGCACCCCAGTCCTGGGGCTCCCACAGCCCAAGGGTTTGGGGCGCCGCAGGCCTGGGCCTCCCTAAGACTAAGGGCTGGGGCACCCCAGGACTGTGGTCCCAAATACTAAAGTCTGGGGCGCCCCAGACCTGGGGCTACCTAAGCCTAAGGGCAGGGGCGCCCAAGGCCTGGGGGTCCCTAAGCCTAATGGCTGGGGCACCCCAGGCCTGGGGCTCCATAAGCCTAAGTGCTGGGGTGCCCCAGGCCTGTGGTTCCTTAAAACAAAGGCTGGGGCGCCCCAGGCATGAGGCTCCCTAAGCCGAAGTGCTGGGGTGCCCCAGGCCTGGGGCTCCCTAAGCCTACGGGCTGGCGCACCCATGCCTGGGGTTCCCAAAGCCTAAGGGATGGGGCGCCACATGCCTGGGGCTCCCAAAGCCTACGGGCTGGGGCATCCCAGGCCTGGGGCTCCCAAAGCCTAAGGGCTGGGGAGCCACAGGCCTGGGGATCCCTAAGCCTAAGTTCTGGGGCGCCCCAGGCCAGGTGTTCCCTAAGCCTAAGGGCTGGGGCGCCCCAGGCCTGGGGCTCCCAAAGCCTAAGTGCTGGGGCGCCCCTGGCCAGGTTCTCCCTTAGCCTAAGGGCTGGGGAGCCCCAGGCCAGGGGTTCCTTAATCCTAAGGGCTGGGGAGCACCAGGCATGAGGTTCCCTAAGCGTAAGGGCTGGGGCGCCCTAGGCCTCGGCCACCCTAACTCTAAGGGCTGGGGCGCCCACACCTGGGGCTCCCTAAGCCTAAGTGCTGGTGCGCCCCAGAACTGGGGCACCCTAAGCCTAAGGGTTGGGGCGTCCCAGTCTGGGGTTCCCAAAGCCTATGGGATGGGTCGCCCCAGGCCTGGGGCTCCCTAAGCCTAAGTGCTGGGGCGCCCCAGGCCTGGGGCTCCCTAAGCCTATGGAGTGGGTCGCCCCAGGCCCTGGGGCTCCCTAAGCCTAAGTTCTGGGGCGCCCCAACCAGGTGTTCCTAAAGCCTGAAAGCTGGGGCGCCCCAGGCCTGGGGCTCCCTTTTCCTAAGGACTGGGGCACCCCACGCCTGGGTCTCCCAAAGCCTAAGGGTTTGTGGCGCCACCGGCCTGGGCTCCCTAAGCCTAAGGGCTGGGGCGCCCCAGGACTGGGGTCCCAAATACTAAGGGCTGGGGTGCCCCAGGCGTGGGGCTCCCTAAGCCTAAGGGCTGGGAAGCCCCAGGCCTGGGGCTCCCAAAGCCTAAGTGCTGGGGTGCCCCAGGCCTGGGGTTCCTTAAGCCTAAGGGCTGGGACGCCCTAGGCATGAGGCTCCCTAAGCCTAAGGGCTGGGGCGCCCTAGACCTTGGGCTCCCTAACTCTAAGGGTTGGGGCGCCCATGGCCTGGGGCTCCCTAAGCCTAAGTGCTGGGGCGCCCCAGGCCTGGGGCTCCCTAAGCCTAAGGGCTGGGGCGCCCCAGGCCTTGGGCTCCCAAAGCCTAAGGGCTGGGGTGGGGGGGCCAAGCGTGGGGCTCCATAAGCCTAAGGCCTGGGAAGCCCCAGGCCTGGGGCTCCCAAAGCCTAAGTGCTGGGGCGCCCCAGGCCTGGGGTTCCTTAACCCTAAGGGCTGGGGCGCCCTAGGCATGAGGCTCCCTAAGGCTAAGGGCTGGGGCGCCCAGGGCCTTGGGCTCCCTAACTCTAAGGGCTGGGGCGCCCATGGCCTGGGGCTCCCTAAGCCTAAGTGCTGGGGCGCCCCAGGCCTGGGGCTCCCTAATCCTAAGGGCTGGGGCATCCCAGGCCGGGGCTCCCAAAGCCTAAGGGCTCGGGCGCCCCAGGTCTAGGGCTCCCTAAGCCTATGGGATGGGTCGCCCCAGGCCTGGGGCTCCCTAAGCCTAAGTTCTGGGGCGCCCCACGCCAGGTGCTCCCTAAGCCTAAGGGCTGGGGCGCCCCAGGCCAAGGGATCCCTAAGCATAAGGGCAGGGGCACCCCAGTCCTGGGGCACCCAAAGCCTAATGGCTGGAGCGCCCCAGGCTGCGGCTCCCGAAGCCTAAAAGCTGGGGCGCCCCAGGCCTGGGGCTCCCAAATCCTATAGGCTGGGGCGCGCCAGGCTTGGGGCTCCCTAAGCCTAAGGGCTAGGGCTCCCATGGCCTGGGGCTACCTAAGCCTAAGGGCAGGGGCACCCCAGGCCAGGGGGTCCCTAAGCCTAAGTTCTGGGGCGCCCCAGGCCTGGGGCTCCCAATGCTTAAGGGCTGGGGCGCCCCAGGACTGGGGTCCCAAATCCTAAGGGCTGGGGCGCCCCAGGCCTTGGGCTCCCTATGCCTAAGGGCTGGGGTGCCCCAGGCCTTGGGCTCCCAACGCCTAAGTGCTGGGGCGCCTCAGGCCTGGTGCTCCCTAAGCCTAAGGGCTGGGGCGCCCCAGGCCCTGGGCTCCCTTTTCCTAAGGACTGGGGCACCCCAGTCCTGGGGCTCCCACAGCCCAAGGGTTTGGGGCGCCGCAGGCCTGGGCCTCCCTAAGACTAAGGGCTGGGGCGCCCCAGGACTGTGGTCCCAAATACTAAAGTCTGGGGCGCCCCAGACCTGGGGCTACCTAAGCCTAAGGGCAGGGGCGCCCAAGGCCTGGGGGTCCCTAAGCCTAATGGCTGGGGCACCCCAGGCCTGGGGCTCCATAAGCCTAAGTGCTGGGGTGCCCCAGGCCTGTGGTTCCTTAAAACAAAGGCTGGGGCGCCCCAGGCATGAGGCTCCCTAAGCCGAAGTGCTGGGGTGCCCCAGGCCTGGGGCTCCCTAAGCCTACGGGCTGGCGCACCCCTGCCTGGGGTTCCCAAAGCCTAAGGGATGGGGCGCCACATGCCTGGGGCTCCCAAAGCCTAAGGGCTGGGGCATCCCAGGCCTGGGGCTCCCAAAGCCTAAGGGCTGGGGAGCCACAGGCCTGGGGATCCCTAAGCCTAAGTTCTGGGGCGCCCCAGGCCAGGTGTTCCCTAAGCCTAAGGGCTGGGGCGCCCCAGGCCTGGGGCTCCCAAAGCCTAAGTGCTGGGGCGCCCCTGGCCAGGTTCTCCCTTAGCCTAAGGGCTGGGGAGCCCCAGGCCAGGGGTTCCTTAATCCTAAGGGCTGGGGAGCACCAGGCATGAGGCTCCCTAAGCGTAAGGGCTGGGGCGCCCTAGGCCTCGGCCACCCTAACTCTAAGGGCTGGGGCGCCCACACCTGGGGCTCCCTAAGCCTAAGTGCTGGTGTGCCCCAGAACTGGGGCACCCTAAGCCTAAGGGTTGGGGCGTCCCAGTCTGGGGTTCCCAAAGCCTATGGGATGGGTCGCCCCAGGCCTGGGGCTCCCTAAGCCTAAGTGCTGGGGCGCCCCAGGCCTGGGGCTCCCTAAGCCTATGGAGTGGCTCGCCCCAGGCCCTGGGGCTCCCTAAGCCTAAGTTCTGGGGCGCCCCAACCAGGTGTTCCTAAAGCCTAAAAGCTGGGGCGCCCCAGGCCTGGGGCTCCCTTTTCCTAAGGACTGGGGCACCCCACGCCTGGGTCTCCCAAAGCCTAAGGGTTTGTGGCGCCACCGGCCTGGGCTCCCTAAGCCTAAGGGCTGGGGCGCCCCAGGACTGGGGTCCCAAATACTAAGGGCTGGGGTGCCCCAGGCGTGGGGCTCCCTAAGCCTAAGGGCTGGGAAGCCCCAGGCCTGGGGCTCCCAAAGCCTAAGTGCTGGGGTGCCCCAGGCCTGGGGTTCCTTAAGCCTAAGGGCTGGGACGCCCTAGGCATGAGGCTCCCTAAGCCTAAGGGCTGGGGCGCCCTAGACCTTGGGCTCCCTAACTCTAAGGGTTGGGGCGCCCATGGCCTGGGGCTCCCTAAGCCTAAGTGCTGGGGCGCCCCAGGCCTGGGGCTCCCTAAGCCTAAGGGCTGGGGCGCCCCAGGCCTTGGGCTCCAAAAGCCTAAGGGCTGGGGTGGGGGAGCCAAGCGTGGGGCTCCATAAGCCTAAGGCCTGGGAAGCCCCAGGCCTGGGGCTCCCAAAGCCTAAGTGCTGGGGCGCCCCAGGCCTGGGGTTCCTTAACCCTAAGGGCTGGGGCGCCCTAGGCATGAGGCTCCCTAAGGCTAAGGGCTGGGGCGCCCAGGGCCTTGGGCTCCCTAACTCTAAGGGCTGGGGCGCCCATGGCCTGGGGCTCCCTAAGCCTAAGTGCTGGGGCGCCCCAGGCCTGGGGCTCCCTAATCCTAAGGGCTGGGGCATCCCAGGCCGGGGCTCCCAAAGCCTAAGGGCTCGGGCGCCCCAGGTCTAGGGCTCCCTAAGCCTATGGGATGGGTCGCCCCAGGCCTGGGGCTCCCTAAGCCTAAGTTCTGGGGCGCCCCACGCCAGGTGCTCCCTAAGCCTAAGGGCTGGGGCGCCCCAGGCCAAGGGATCCCTAAGCATAAGGGCAGGGGCACCCCAGTCCTGGGGCACCCAAAGCCTAATGGCTGGAGCGCCCCAGGCTGCGGCTCCCGAAGCCTAAAAGCTGGGGCGCCCCAGGCCTGGGGCTCCCAAAGCCTATAGGCTGGGGCGCGCCAGGCTTGGGGCTCCCTAAGCCTAAGGGCTAGGGCTCCCATGGCCTGGGGCTACCTAAGCCTAAGGGCAGGGGCACCCCAGGCCAGGGGGTCCCTAAGCCTAAGTTCTGGGGCGCCCCAGGCCTGGGGCTCCCAATGCTTAAGGGCTGGGGCGCCCCAGGACTGGGGTCCCAAATCCTAAGGGCTGGGGCGCCCCAGGCCTTGGGCTCCCTATGCCTAAGGGCTGGGGTGCCCCAGGCCTTGGGCTCCCAACGCCTAAGTGCTGGGGCGCCTCAGGCCTGGTGCTCCCTAAGCCTAAGGGCTGGGGCGCCCCAGGCCCTGGGCTCCCTTTTCCTAAGGACTGGGGCACCCCAGTCCTGGGGCTCCCACAGCCCAAGGGTTTGGGGCGCCGCAGGCCTGGGCCTCCCTAAGACTAAGGGCTGGGGCACCCCAGGACTGTGGTCCCAAATACTAAAGTCTGGGGCGCCCCAGACCTGGGGCTACCTAAGCCTAAGGGCAGGGGCGCCCAAGGCCTGGGGGTCCCTAAGCCTAATGGCTGGGGCACCCCAGGCCTGGGGCTCCATAAGCCTAAGTGCTGGGGTGCCCCAGGCCTGTGGTTCCTTAAAACAAAGGCTGGGGCGCCCCAGGCATGAGGCTCCCTAAGCCGAAGTGCTGGGGTGCCCCAGGACTGGGGCTCCCTAAGCCTACGGGCTGGCGCACCCCTGCCTGGGGTTCCCAAAGCCTAAGGGATGGGGCGCCACATGCCTGGGGCTCCCAAAGCCTACGGGCTGGGGCATCCCAGGCCTGGGGCTCCCAAAGCCTAAGGGCTGGGGAGCCACAGGCCTGGGGATCCCTAAGCCTAAGTTCTGGGGCGCCCCAGGCCAGGTGTTCCCTAAGCCTAAGGGCTGGGGCGCCCCAGGCCTGGGGCTCCCAAAGCCTAAGTGCTGGGGCGCCCCTGGCCAGGTTCTCCCTTAGCCTAAGGGCTGGGGAGCCCCAGGCCAGGGGTTCCTTAATCCTAAGGGCTGGGGAGCACCAGGCATGAGGCTCCCTAAGCGTAAGGGCTGGGGCGCCCTAGGCCTCGGCCACCCTAACTCTAAGGGCTGGGGCGCCCACACCTGGGGCTCCCTAAGCCTAAGTGCTGGTGCGCCCCAGAACTGGGGCACCCTAAGCCTAAGGGTTGGGGCGTCCCAGTCTGGGGTTCCCAAAGCCTATGGGATGGGTCGCCCCAGGCCTGGGGCTCCCTAAGCCTAAGTGCTGGGGCGCCCCAGGCCTGGGGCTCCCTAAGCCTATGGAGTGGGTCGCCCCAGGCCCTGGGGCTCCCTAAGCCTAAGTTCTGGGGCGCCCCAACCAGGTGTTCCTAAAGCCTAAAAGCTGGGGCGCCCCAGGCCTGGGGCTCCCTTTTCCTAAGGACTGGGGCACCCCACGCCTGGGTCTCCCAAAGCCTAAGGGTTTGTGGCGCCACCGGCCTGGGCTCCCTAAGCCTAAGGGCTGGGGCGCCCCAGGACTGGGGTCCCAAATACTAAGGGCTGGGGTGCCCCAGGCGTGGGGCTCCCTAAGCCTAAGGGCTGGGAAGCCCCAGGCCTGGGGCTCCCAAAGCCTAAGTGCTGGGGTGCCCCAGGCCTGGGGTTCCTTAAGCCTAAGGGCTGGGACGCCCTAGGCATGAGGCTCCCTAAGCCTAAGGGCTGGGGCGCCCTAGACCTTGGGCTCCCTAACTCTAAGGGTTGGGGCGCCCATGGCCTGGGGCTCCCTAAGCCTAAGTGCTGGGGCGCCCCAGGCCTGGGGCTCCCTAAGCCTAAGGGCTGGGGCGCCCCAGGCCTTGGGCTCCCAAAGCCTAAGGGCTGGGGTGGGGGGGCCAAGCGTGGGGCTCCATAAGCCTAAGGCCTGGGAAGCCCCAGGCCTGGGGCTCCCAAAGCCTAAGTGCTGGGGCGCCCCAGGCCTGGGGTTCCTTAACCATAAGGGCTGGGGCGCCCTAGGCATGAGGCTCCCTAAGGCTAAGGGCTGGGGCGCCCAGGGCCTTGGGCTCCCTAACTCTAAGGGCTGGGGCGCCCATGGCCTGGGGCTCCCTAAGCCTAAGTGCTGGGGCGCCCCAGGCCTGGGGCTCCCTAATCCTAAGGGCTGGGGCATCCCAGGCCGGGGCTCCCAAAGCCTAAGGGCTCGGGTGCCCCAGGTCTAGGGCTCCCTAAGCCTATGGGATGGGTCGCCCCAGGCCTGGGGCTCCCTAAGCCTAAGTTCTGGGGCGCCCCACGCCAGGTGCTCCCTAAGCCTAAGGGCTGGGGCGCCCCAGGCCAAGGGATCCCTAAGCATAAGGGCAGGGGCACCCCAGTCCTGGGGCACCCAAAGCCTAATGGCTGGAGCGCCCCAGGCTGCGGCTCCCGAAGCCTAAAAGCTGGGGCGCCCCAGGCCTGGGGCTCCCAAAGCCTATAGGCTGGGGCGCGCCAGGCTTGGGGCTCCCTAAGCCTAAGGGCTAGGGCTCCCATGGCCTGGGGCTACCTAAGCCTAAGGGCAGGGGCACCCCAGGCCAGGGGGTCCCTAAGCCTAAGTTCTGGGGCGCCCCAGGCCTGGGGCTCCCAATGCTTAAGGGCTGGGGCGCCCCAGGACTGGGGTCCCAAATCCTAAGGGCTGGGGTGCCCCAGGCCTTGGGCTCCCTATGCCTAAGGGCTGGGGTGCCCCAGGCCTTGGGCTCCCAACGCCTAAGTGCTGGGGCGCCTCAGGCCTGGTGCTCCCTAAGCCTAAGGGCTGGGGCGCCCCAGGCCCTGGGCTCCCTTTTCCTAAGGACTGGGGCACCCCAGTCCTGGGGCTCCCACAGCCCAAGGGTTTGGGGCGCCGCAGGCCTGGGCCTCCCTAAGACTAAGGGCTGGGGCACCCCAGGACTGTGGTCCCAAATACTAAAGTCTGGGGCGCCCCAGACCTGGGGCTACCTAAGCCTAAGGGCAGGGGCGCCCAAGGCCTGGGGGTCCCTAAGCCTAATGGCTGGGGCACCCCAGGCCTGGGGCTCCATAAGCCTAAGTGCTGGGGTGCCCCAGGCCTGTGGTTCCTTAAAACAAAGGCTGGGGCGCCCCAGGCATGAGGCTCCCTAAGCCGAAGTGCTGGGGTGCCCCAGGCCTGGGGCTCCCTAAGCCTACGGGCTGGCGCACCCCTGCCTGGGGTTCCCAAAGCCTAAGGGATGGGGCGCCACATGCCTGGGGCTCCCAAAGCCTACGGGCTGGGGCATCCCAGGCCTGGGGCTCCCAAAGCCTAAGGGCTGGGGAGCCACAGGCCTGGGGATCCCTAAGCCTAAGTTCTGGGGCGCCCCAGGCCAGGTGTTCCCTAAGCCTAAGGGCTGGGGCGCCCCAGGCCTGGGGCTCCCAAAGCCTAAGTGCTGGGGCGCCCCTGGCCAGGTTCTCCCTTAGCCTAAGGGCTGGGGAGCCCCAGGCCAGGGGTTCCTTAATCCTAAGGGCTGGGGAGCACCAGGCATGAGGCTCCCTAAGCGTAAGGGCTGGGGCGCCCTAGGCCTCGGCCACCCTAACTCTAAGGGCTGGGGCGCCCACACCTGGGGCTCCCTAAGCCTAAGTGCTGGTGCGCCCCAGAACTGGGGCACCCTAAGCCTAAGGGTTGGGGCGTCCCAGTCTGGGGTTCCCAAAGCCTATGGGATGGGTCGCCCCAGGCCTGGGGCTCCCTAAGCCTAAGTGCTGGGGCGCCCCAGGCCTGGGGCTCCCTAAGCCTATGGAGTGGGTCACCCCAGGCCCTGGGGCTCCCTAAGCCTAAGTTCTGGGGCGCCCCAACCAGGTGTTCCTAAAGCCTAAAAGCTGGGGCGCCCCAGGCCTGGGGCTCCCTTTTCCTAAGGACTGGGGCACCCCACGCCTGGGTCTCCCAAAGCCTAAGGGTTTGTGGCGCCACCGGCCTGGGCTCCCTAAGCCTAAGGGCTGGGGCGCCCCAGGACTGGGGTCCCAAATACTAAGGGCTGGGGTGCCCCAGGCGTGGGGCTCCCTAAGCCTAAGGGCTGGGAAGCCCCAGGCGTGGGGCTCCCAAAGCCTAAGTGCTGGGGCGCCCCTGGCCAGTTTCTCCCTAAGCCTAAGGGCTGGGGCGCCCCAGGTCTGGGGTTCCTTAAGCCTAAGGGCTGGGGCGTCCCAGGCCTGGGGTTCCTTAATCTTAAGGGCTGGGGAGTCCCAGGCTTGAGGCTCCCTAAGCCTAAGGGCTGGGGCGCCCTAGACCTGGGCCTCCCTAACTCTAAGGGCTGGGGCGCCCAAGACCTGGGGCTCCCTAAGCCTAAGTGCTGGGGCACCCCAGGCCTGGAGCACCCTAAGCCTAAGGGTTGGTGCGTTCCAATCTGGGGTTCCCAAAGCCTAAGGGCAGGGGCGCCCCAAGCCTGGGGCTCCCTAAGCCTATGGGATGGGTCGCCCCAGGCCTGGGGCTTCCTAAGCCTAAGTGCTGGGGCGCCCCAGGCCTGGGGCTCCCTAAGCCTAAGTTCTTGGGCGCCCCAGGCCAGGTGCTCCCTAAGCCTAAGGGCTGGGGCGCCCCAGGCCTAGGGATCCCTAAGCCTAAGGGCAGGGGCACCCCAGGCCAGGGGCTCCCTAAGCCTAATGGCTGGGGCACCCCAGTCCGGGGGCACCCAAAGCCTAATGGCTAGAGAGCCCCAGGCCTGCGGCTCCCAAAGTCTAAAGGCTGGGGCGCCCAGGCCTGGGGCTCCCAAAGCCTAAGGAATGGGGCGTGCCAGGCTTGGGGCTCCCTAAGCCTAAGGGCTGGGGCGCCCCTGGCCTGGGGCTCCCTAAGCCTAAGGTCTGTGGCGCCCCAGGCCATGGCCTCCCAAAGCCTAAGGGTTGGGGGGCCCCAAGTATGGGGCACCCTAAGCCTAAGGGCTGGGACGCCCCAGGCCTGGGGCGTCCAAAGCCTAAGGGCTGGGGGCCCCAAGCCTGGGACTCTCTATGCCTAAGGGCTGGGGCGCCCCAGGCCTTGGGCTCCCAAAGCCTAAGTGCTGGGGCGCCTCAGGCGTGGTGCTCCCTAAGCCTAAAGGCTGGGGCGCCCCAGGCCTGGGGCTCCCTAAGCCTAAGGGCTGGGGCTCCCCAAACTGGGGCTTCCTAAGCCGAAGGGCTGGGGCACCCCAAGCTTGGGGCTCTCTAATCCTAAGGGCTGGCGCTCCCTAAACCTAAATGCTGAGGCGCCCCAGTCCTGGGGCTCCATATCCTAAAGGCTAGGGCGCCCCAGGCCTGGGGCACCCTAAGACTAAGGGTTGGGGCGTCCCAGTCTGGGGTTCCCAAAGCCTAAGGGCAGGGGTGCCCCAGGCCTGGGGCTCCCTAAGCCTAAGTGCTGGGGCGCCACAGGCCTGGGGCTCCCTAAGCCTAAGTTCTAGGGCGCCCCAGGCCAGGTGCTCCCTAAGCCTAAGGGCTGGGGCGCCCCAGACCTAGGGATCCCTAAGCCTAATGGCTGGGGCACCCCAGTCCTGGGGCACCCAAAGCCTAATGGCTACAGCGCCCCAGGCCTGCGGCTCCCAAAGCCTAATGGCTGGGGCGCCCAGGCCTGGGGTTCCCAAAGCCTAAGGATTGGGGCACGCCAGGCTTGGGGCTCCCTAAGCCTAAGGGCTGGGGCGCCCCTAAGCTTAAGGTCTGTGGCGCCCCAGACCTCGGGCTCCCAACGCCTAAGGGTTGGGGGTCCAGGCGTGGGGCTCCCTAAGCCTAAGGGCTGTGGCGCCCCAGGCCTGGGGCGCCCAAAGCCTAAGGGCTGGGGGGCCCCAAGCCTGGGACTCCCTAAGCCTAAGGGCTGGGGCGCCCCAGGCCTTGGGCTCCCAAGCCTAAGTGCTGGGGCGCCTCAGGCCTGGTCTCCCTAAGCCTAAGGCCTGGGGCGCCCCAGGCCTGGGGCTCCCAAAGCCTAAGGGCTGGGGCTCCCCAAACTGGGGCTTCCTAAGCCTAAGGGCTGGAGCACCCCAAGCCTGGGGCTCCCTAATCCTAAGGGCTGGGCGCCCCAGGCCTGGGGCTCCCTAAACCTAAATGCTGGGGCGCCCCAGTCCTGGGGCTCCATAACCTAAAGGCTGGGGCGCCCCAGGTTTAGGGCTCCCAAGGCCTAATGACTGGGGCGCCCCAGTCCTGGGGCTCCCAAAGCCTAAAGGCTGGGGTGCACAGGCCTGGGTCTCCCTAAGCTTAAGGGCTGGAGCGCCCAAGGCTTGGGGCTCCCTAAGCTTAAGGGCTGGGGCGCCCAAGGCTTGGGGCTCCCTAAGCCTAAAGGCTTTGGCGCCCCACCTGTGGCTCCCTAAGCTTATGTGCTGGGGCGCCCCAGGCCTGGGGCTACCTAAGCTTAAGGGCTGGGGCGCCCCATCCTGGGGCTACCCAAGCATAAGGGCAGGGGCGCCCCAAGCCTGGGATTCGCTAAGCCTAAGGGCTGGGGCGCCCCAGGCCTTGGGCTCCCAAAGTGTAAATGCTGGGGCGCCCCAGGCCTGGAGCTCCCTAAGCCTAAGGGCTGGGGCGCCCCAGGCCTTGGGCTCCCAAAGCCTAAGGGCTGGGGTGGGGGAGCCAAGCGTGGGGCTCCATAAGCCTAAGGCCTGGGAAGCCCCAGGCCTGGGGCTCCCAAAGCCTAAGTGCTGGGGTGCCCCAGGCCTGGGGTTCCTTAAGCCTAAGGGCTGGGACGCCCTAGGCATGAGGCTCCCTAAGCCTAAGGGCTGGGGCGCCCTAGACCTTGGGCTCCCTAACTCTAAGGTTTGGGGCGCCCATGGCCTGGGGCTCCCTAAGCCTAAGTGCTGGGGCGCCCCAGGCCTGGGGCTCCCTAAGCCTAAGGGCTGGGGCGCCCCAGGCCTTGGGCTCCCAAAGCCTAAGGGCTGGGGTGGGGGGGCCAAGCGTGGGGCTCCATAAGCCTAAGGCCTGGGAAGCCCCAGGCCTGGGGCTCCCAAAGCCTAAGTGCTGGGGCGCCCCAGGCCTGGGGTTCCTTAACCCTAAGGGCTGGGGCGCCCTAGGCATGAGGCTCCCTAAGGCTAAGGGCTGGGGCGCCCTAGGCCTTGGGCTCCCTAACTCTAAGGGCTGGGGCGCCCATGGCCTGGGGCTCCCTAAGCCTAAGTGCTGGGGCGCCCCAGGCCTGGGGCTCCCTAATCCTAAGGGCTGGGGCATCCCAGGCCGGGGCTCCCAAAGCCTAAGGGCTCGGGCGCCCCAGGCCTAGGGCTCCCTAAGCCTATGGGATGGGTCGCCCCAGGCCTGGGGCTCCCTAAGCCTAAGTTCTGGGGCGCCCCACGCCAGGTGCTCCCTAAGCCTAAGGGCTGGGGCGCCCCAGGCCAAGGGATCCCTAAGCATAAGGGCAGGGGCACCCCAGTCCTGGGGCACCCAAAGCCTAATGGCTGGAGCGCCCCAGGCTGCGGCTCCCGAAGCCTAAAAGCTGGGGCGCCCCAGGCCTGGGGCTCCCAAAGCCTATAGGCTGGGGCGCGCCAGGCTTGGGGCTCCCTAAGCCTAAGGGCTAGGGCTCCCATGGCCTGGGGCTACCTAAGCCTAAGGGCAGGGGCACCCCAGGCCAGGGGGTCCCTAAGCCTAAGTTCTGGGGCGCCCCAGGCCTGGGGCTCCCAATGCTTAAGGGCTGGGGTGCCCCAGGACTGGGGTCCCAAATCCTAAGGGCTGGGGCGCCCCAGGCCTTGGGCTCCCTATGCCTAAGGGCTGGGGTGCCCCAGGCCTTGGGCTCCCAACGCCTAAGTGCTGGGGCGCCTCAGGCCTGGTGCTCCCTAAGCCTAAGGGCTGGGGCGCCCCAGGCCCTGGGCTCCCTTTTCCTAAGGACTGGGGCACCCCAGTCCTGGGGCTCCCACAGCCCAAGGGTTTGGGGCGCCGCAGGCCTGGGCCTCCCTAAGACTAAGGGCTGGGGCGCCCCAGGACTGTGGTCCCAAATACTAAAGTCTGGGGCGCCCCAGACCTGGGGCTACCTAAGCCTAAGGGCAGGGGCGCCCAAGGCCTGGGGGTCCCTAAGCCTAAAGGCTGGGGCACCCCAGGCCTGGGGCTCCATAAGCCTAAGTGCTGGGGTGCCCCAGGCCTGTGGTTCCTTAAAACAAAGGCTGGGGCGCCCCAGGCATGAGGCTCCCTAAGCCGAAGTGCTGGGGTGCCCCAGGCCTGGGGCTCCCTAAGCCTACGGGCTGGCGCACCCCTGCCTGGGGTTCCCAAAGCCTAAGGGATGGGGCGCCACATGCCTGGGGCTCCCAAAGCCTAAGGGCTGGGGCATCCCAGGCCTGGGGCTCCCAAAGCCTAAGGGCTGGGGAGCCACAGGCCTGGGGATCCCTAAGCCTAAGTTCTGGGGCGCCCCAGGCCAGGTGTTCCCTAAGCCTAAGGGCTGGGGCGCCCCAGGCCTGGGGCTCCCAAAGCCTAAGTGCTGGGGCGCCCCTGGCCAGGTTCTCCCTTAGCCTAAGGGCTGGGGAGCCCCAGGCCAGGGGTTCCTTAATCCTAAGGGCTGGGGAGCACCAGGCATGAGGCTCCCTAGCGTAAGGGCTGGGGCGCCCTAGGCCTCGGCCACCCTAACTCTAAGGGCTGGGGCGCCCACACCTGGGGCTCCCTAAGCCTAAGTGCTGGTGCGCCCCAGAACTGGGGCACCCTAAGCCTAAGGGTTGGGGCGTCCCTGTCTGGGGTTCCCAAAGCCTATGGGATGGGTCGCCCCAGGCCTGGGGCTCCCTAAGCCTAAGTGCTGGGGCGCCCCAGGCCTGGGGCTCCCTAAGCCTATGGAGTGGGTCACCCCAGGCCCTGGGGCTCCCTAAGCCTAAGTTCTGGGGCGCCCCAACCAGGTGTTCCTAAAGCCTAAAAGCTGGGGCGCCCCAGGCCTGGGGCTCCCTTTTCCTAAGGACTGGGTCGCCCCAGGCCTGGGTCTCCCAAAGCCTAAGGGTTTGTGGCGCCACCGGCCTGGGCTCCCTAAGCCTAAGGGCTGGGGCGCCCCAGGACTGAGGTACCAAATAGTAAGGGCTGGGGTGCCCCAGGCGTGGGGCTCCCTAAGCCTAAGGGCTGGGAAGCCCCAGGCGTGGGGCTCCCAAAGCCTAAGTGCTGGGGCGCCCCTGGCCAGTTTCTCCCTAAGCCTAAGGGCTGGGGCGCCCCAGGTCTGGGGTTCCTTAAGCCTAAGGGCTGGGGCGTCCCAGGCCTGGAGTTCCTTAATCCTAAGGCTTGGGGAGTCCCAGGCTTGAGGCTCCCTAAGCCTAAGGGCTGGGGCGCCCTAGACCTGGGCCTCCCTAACTCTAAGGGCTGGGGCGCCCAAGACCTGGGGCTCCCTAAGCCTAAGTGCTGGGGCACCCCAGGCCTGGGGCACCCTAAGCCTAAGGGTTGGTGCGTTCCAATCTGGGGTTCCCAAAGCCTAAGGGCAGGGGCGCCCCATGCCTGGGGCTCCCTAAGCCTATGGGATGGGTCGACCCAGGCCTGGGGCTCCCTAAGCCTAAGTGCTGGGGCGCCCCAGGCCAGGGGCTCCCTAAGCCTAAGTTCTTGGGCGCCCCAGGCCTGGTGCTCCCTAAGCCTAAGGCCTGGGGCGCCCCAGGCCTGGGGCTCCCAAAGCCTAAGGGCTGGGGCTCCCCAAACTGGGGCTTCCTAAGCCTAAGGGCTGGGGCACCCCAAGCCTGGGGCTCCCTAATCCTAAGGGCTGGGCGCCCCAGGCCTGGGGCTCCCTAAACCTAAATGCTGGGGCGCCCCAGTCCTGGGGCTCCATAACCTAAAGGCTGGGGCGCGCCAGGTTTGGGGCTCCCAAGGCCTAATGACTGGGGCGCCCCAGTCCTGGGGCTCCCAAACCCTAAAGGCTGGGGTGCACAGGCCTGGGTCTCCCTAAGCTTAAGGGCTGGAGCGCCCAAGGCTTGGGGCTCCCTAAGCTTAAGGGCTGGGGCGCCCAATGCTTGGGGCTCCCTAAGCCTAAAGGCTTTGGCGCCCCACCTGTGGCTCCCTAAGCTTATGTGCTTGGGCGCCCCAGGCCTGGGGCTACCTAAGCTTAAGGGCTGGGGCGCCCCATCCTGGGGCTACCCAAGCCTAAGGGCAGGGGCGCCCCAAGCCTGGGATTCGCTAAGCCTAAGGGCTGGGGCGCCCCAGGCCTTGGGCTCCCAAAGTGTAAATGCTGGGGCGCCACAGGCCTGAGGCTCCCTAAGCCTAAGGGCTGGGGCGCCCCAGGCCTTGGGCTCCCAAAGCCTAAGGACTGGGGGGGGGCAGGCGTGGGGCTCCCTAAGCCTAAGGGCTGGGAAGCCCCAGGCCTGGGGCTCCCAAAGCCTAAGTGCTGGGGCGCTCCTGGCCAGGTTCTCCCTAAGCCTAAGGGCTGGGACGCCCCAGGCCTGGGGTTCCTTAAGCCTAAGGGCTGGGAAGCCCCAGGCCTGGGGCTTCCAAAGCTAAGGGCTGTGGAGTCCCAGGCCTGTGGCTCCGTAAGCCTAAGTGCTGGGGCGCCCCAGGCCTGGGGCACCCTAAGCCTAAGGGTTGGTGCGTTCCAATCTGGGGTTCCCAAAGCCTAAGGGCAGGGGCGCCCCATGCCTGGGGCTCCCTAAGCCTATGGGATGGGTCGCCCCAGGCCTGGGGCTCCCTAAGCCTAAGTGCTGGGACGCCCCTGGCCTGGGGTTCCCTAAGCCTAAGGGCTGGGGCGTCCCAGGCCGGGGTTCCCAAAGCCTAAGGGCTGGGGCGCCCCAGGCCAGGTGCTCCCTAAGCCTAAGGGCTGGGGCGCCCCAGGCATAGGGCTCCTTAAGCCTAAGGGCTGGGGCGCCCTAGGCCTTGGGCTCCCTAACTCTAAGGGTTGGGGCGCCCATGGCCTGGGGCTCCCTAAGCCTAAGTGCTGGGGCGCCCCAGGCCTGGGGCTCCCTAAGCCTAAGGGCTGGGGCGCCCCAGGCCTTGGGCTCCCAAAGCCTAAGGGCTGGGGTGGGGGGGCCAAGCGTGGGGCTCCATAAGCCTAAGGCCTGGGAAGCCCCAGGCCTGGGGTTCCCAAAGCCTAAGTGCTGGGGCGCCCCAGGCCTGGGGTTCCTTAACCCTAAGGGCTGGGCGCCCTAGGCATGAGGCTCCCTAAGGCTAAGGGCTGGGGCGCCCTAGGCCTTGGGCTCCCTAACTCTAAGGGCTGGGGCGCCCATGGCCTGGGGCTCCCTAAGCCTAAGTGCTGGGGCGCCCCAGGCCTGGGGCTCCCTAATCCTAAGGGCTGGGGCATCCCAGGCCGGGGCTCCCAAAGCCTAAGGGCTCGGGCGCCCCAGGCCTAGGGCTCCCTAAGCCTATGGGATGGGTCGCCCCAGGCCTGGGGCTCCCTAAGCCTAAGTTCTGGGGCGCCCCACGCCAGGTGCTCCCTAAGCCTAAGGGCTGGGGCGCCCCAGGCCAAGGGATCCCTAAGCATAAGGGCAGGGGCACCCCAGTCCTGGGGCACCCAAAGCCTAATGGCTGGAGCACCCCAGGATGCGGCTCCCGAAGCCTAAAGGCTGGGGCGCCCCAGGCCTTGGGCTCCCAAAGCCTATAGGCTGGGGGGCGCCAGGCTTAGGGCTCCCTAAGCCTAAGGGCTAGGGCTCCCATGGCCTGGGGCTACCTAAGCCTAAGGGCAGGGGCACCCCAGGCCAGGGGGTCCCTAAGCCTAAGTTCTGGGGCGCCCCAGGCCTGGGGCTCCCAATGCTTAAGGGCTGGGGCGCCCCAGGACTGGGGTCCCAAATCCTAAGGGCTGGGGCGCCCCAGACCTTGGGCTCCCTATGCCTAAGGGCTGGGGTGCCCCAGGCCTTGGGCTCCCAACGCCTAAGTGCTGGGGCGCCTCAGGCCTGGTGCTCCCTAAGCCTAAGGGCTGGGGCGCCCCAGGCCCTGGGCTCCCTTTTCCTAAGGACTGGGGCACCCCAGTCCTGGGGCTCCCACAGCCCAAGGGTTTGGGGCGCCGCAGGCCTGGGCCTCCCTAAGACTAAGGGCTGGGGTGCCCCAGGACTGTGGTCCCAAATACTAAAGTCTGGGGCGCCCCAGACCTGGGGCTACCTAAGCCTAAGGGCAGGGGCGCCCAAGGCCTGGGGGTCCCTAAGCCTAATGGCTTGGGCACCCCAGGCCTGGGGCTCCATAAGCCTAAGTGCTGGGGTGCCCCAGGCCTGTGGTTCCTTAAAACAAAGGTTGGGGCGCCCCAGGCATGAGGCTCCCTAAGCCGAAGTGCTGGGGTGCCCCAGGCCTGGGGCTCCCTAAGCCTACGGGCTGGCGCACCCCTGCCTGGGGTTCCCAAAGCCTAAGGGATGGGGCGCCACATGCCTGGGGCTCCCAAAGCCTAAGGGCTGGGGAGCCACAGGCCTGGGGATCCCTAAGCCTACGTTCTGGGGCGCCCCAGGCCAGGTGTTCCCTAAGCCTAAGGGCTGGGGCGCCCCAGGCCTGGGGCTCCCAAAGCCTAAGTGCTGGGGCGCCCCTGGCCAGGTTCTCCCTTAGCCTAAGGGCTGGGGAGCCCCAGGCCAGGGGTTCCTTAATCCTAAGGGCTGGGGAGCACCAGGCATGAGGCTCCCTAAGCGTAAGGGCTGGGGCGCCCTAGGCCTCGGCCACCCTAACTCTAAGGGCTGGGGCGCCCACACCTGGGGCTCCCTAAGCCTAAGTGCTGGTGCGCCCCAGAACTGGGGCACCCTAAGCCTAAGGGTTGGGGCGTCCCATCCTGGGGTTCCCAAAGCCTATGGGATGGGTCGCCCCAGGCCTGGGGCTCCCTAAGCCTAAGTGCTGGGGCGCCCCAGGCCTGGGGCTCCCTAAGCCTATGGAGTGGGTCGCCCCAGGCCCTGGGGCTCCCTAAGCCTAAGTTCTGGGGCGCCCCAACCAGGTGTTCCTAAAGCCTAAAAGCTGGGGCGCCCCAGGCCTGGGGCTCCCTTTTCCTAAGGACTGGGGCACCCCACGCCTGGGTCTCCCAAAGCCTAAGGGTTTGTGGCGCCACCGGCCTGGGCTCCCTAAGCCTAAGGGCTGGGGCGCCCCAGGACTGGGGTCCCAAATAGTAAGGGCTGGTGTGCCCCAGGCGTGGGGCTCCCTAAGCCTAAGGGCTGGGAAGCCCCAGGCGTGGGGCTCCCAAAGCCTAAGTGCTGGGGCGCCCCTGGCCAGTTTCTCCCTAAGCCTAAGGGCTGGGGCGCCCCAGGTCTGGGGTTCCTTAAGCATAAGGGCTGGGGCGTCCCAGGCCTGGGGTTCCTTAATCCTAAGGGCTGGGGAGTCCCAGGCTTGAGGCTCCCTAAGCCTAAGGGCTGGGGCGCCCTAGACCTGGGCCTCCCTAACTCTAAGGGCTGGGGCACCCAAGACCTGGGGCTCCCTAAGCCTAAGAGCTGGGGCACCACAGGCCTGGGGCACCCTAAGCCTAAGGGTTGGTGCGTTCCAATCTGGGGTTCCCAAAGCCTAAGGGCAGGGGCGCCCCAAGCCTGGGGCTCCCTAAGCCTATGGGATGGGTCGCCCCAGGCCTGGGGCTCCCTAAGCCTAAGTGCTGGGGAGCCCCAGGCCTGGGGCTCCCTAAGCCTAAGTTCTTGGGCGCCCCAGGCCTGGTGCTCCCTAAGCCTAAGGCCTGGGGCGCCCCAGGCCTGGGGCTCCCAAAGCCTAAGGGCTGGGGCTCCCCAAACTGGGGCTTCCTAAGCCTAAGGGCTGGGGCACCCCAAGCCTGGGGCTCCCTAATCCTAAGGGCTGGGCGCCCCAGGCCTGGGGCTCCCTAAACCTAAATGCTGGGGCGCCCCAGTCCTGGGGCTCCATAACCTAAAGGCTGGGGCGCGCCAGGTTTGGGGCTCCCAAGGCCTAATGACTGGGGCGCCCCAGTCCTGGGGCTCCCAAAGCCTAAAGGCTGGGGTGCACAGGCCTGGGTCTCCCTAAGCTTAAGGGCTGGAGCGCCCAAGGCTTGGGGCTCCCTAAGCTTAAGGGCTGGGGCGCCCAAGGCTTGGGGCTCCCTAAGCCTAAAGGCTTTGGCGCCCCACCTGTGGCTCCCTAAGCTTATGTGCTTGGGCGCCCCAGGCCTGGGGCTACCTAAGCTTAAGGGCTGGGGCGCCCCATCCTGGGGCTACCCAAGCCTAAGGGCAGGGGCGCCCCAAGCCTGGGATTCGCTAAGCCTAAGGGCTGGGGCGCCCCAGGACTGGGGTCCCAAATACTAAGGGCTGGGAAACCCCAGGCCTGGGGCTTCCAAAGCTAAGGGCTGTGGAGTCCCAGGCCTGGGGCTGCCTAAGCCTAAGGGCTTGGGGGCCCCAGGCCTGGGGGTCCCTAAGCCAAATGGTGGGGCACCCCAGGCTTGGGGCTCCCAAAGCCTAAGTGCTGGGGCGCCCCTGGCCAAGTTCTCCCTAAGCCTAAGGGCTGGGGCGCCCCAGGCCTGGGGTTCCTTAAGCCTAAGGGCTGGGGCGCCCCAGGCATGAGGCTCCCTAAGCCTAAGGGTTGGGGCGTCCCAGGCCTGGGGTTTCTTAATCCTAAGGGCTGGGGAGCCCCAAGCATGAGGCTCCCTAAGCCTAAGTGCTGGAGCGCCCTAGGCCTGGGGCTCCCTAAGCCTGAGTGCTGGGGCACCCCAGCCCTGGGGCACCCTAAGCCTAAGGGTTTGGGCGTCCCCGTCAGGGTTCCCAAAGCCTAAGGGCTGGGGCGCCCGAGGCTTGGGGCTCCCTAAGCCTATGGGATGGGTCGCCCCAGGCCTGGGGCTCCCTAAGCCTAAGTGCTGGGGCGCCCCAGGCCTGGGGCTCCCTAAGCCTATGTTCTGGGGCGCCCCAATCCAGGTGCTCCCTAAGCCTAAGGGCTGGGGCGCCCCAGGACTGGGGTCCCAAATACTAAGGGCTGGGTGCCCCAGGCCTGGGGATCCCTAAGCCTAAGGGCTGGGGCGCCCCAAGACTGTGGTCCCAAATACTAAGGGCTGGGCGCCCCAGGCCTGGGGATCCCTAAGCCTAAGGGCTGGGGCGCCCCAGGCCTTGGGCTCCCAAAGCCTAAGGGCTGGGGGGCCCTAGGCGTGGGGCTCCCTAAGCCTAAGGGCTGGGAAGCCCCAGGCCTGGGGGTCCCAAAGCCTAAGTGCTGGGGCGCCCCTGGCCAGGTTCTCCCTAAGCCTAAGGGCTGGGGCGCCCAAGACCTGGGGCTCCCTAAGCCTAAGAGCTGGGGAGTCCCAGGCCGGGCCTCCCAAAGCCTAAGCGCTGGAGCGCCCCAGGCCTGGGGCACCCTAAGCATAAGAGTGGGTCGCCCCAGGCCTGGCGCTCCCTAAGCCTAAATGCTGTGGCGCCCCAGGCCTGGGGCTCCCTAAGCCTAAGTTCTGGGGTGCCCCAGACCAGGTGCGCCCTAAGCCTAAGGGCTGGGGCCTCCCAGGCCTAGGGCTCCCTAAGCCTAAGGGCTGGGGGGCCCTAGGCGTGGGACTCCCTAAGCCTAAGGGCTGGGAAGCCCCAGGCCTGGGGGTCCCAAAGCCTAAGTGCTGGGGCGCCCCCAGCCAGATTCTCCCTAAGCCTAAGGGCTGGGGCGCCCCAGGCCTGGGGTTCCTTAAACCTAAGGGCTGGGGGGCCCCAGGCATGAGGCTCCCTAAATCTAAGGGCTGGGTCGTCCCAGGCCTGGGGTTCCTTAATCCTACGGTCTGGGGAGCCCCAGGTATGAGGCTCCCTAAGCCTAAGGGCTGGGGCGCCCTAGGCCTGGGGCTCCGTAACTGTAAGGGCTGGGGCGCCCAAGACCTGTGGCTCCCTAAGCCTAAGAGCTGGGGCGTCCCAGGCCGGTGCACCCAAAGCCTAAGGGCTGGGGCGCCCCAGGCCTGGGGCTCCATAAGCCTAAGGGTGGGTCGCCCCATGCCTGGCGCTCCCTAAGCCTAAATGTTGTGGCGCCCCAGGCCTGGGGCTCCCTAAGCCTAAGTTCTGGGGCGCCCCAGACCAGGTGCGCCCTAAGCCTAAGGGCTGGGGCGTCCCAGGCCTAGGGCTCCCTAAGCCTAAGGGCTGGGGGGCCCTAGGCCTGGGGCTCCCTAACTGTAAGGGCTGTGGCGCCCAAGACCTGGGGCTCCCTAAGCCTAAGAGCTGGGGAGTCCCAGGCCGGTGCACCCAAAGCCTAAGTTCTGGGGCGCCCCAGACCAGGTGCGCCCTAAGCCTAAGGGCTGGGGCGTCCCAGGCCTAGGGCTCCCTAAGCCTAAGGGCTGGGAAGCCCCAGGTCTGGGGGTCCCAAAGCCTAAGTGCTGGGGCGCCCCCGGCCAGATTCTCCCTAAGCCTAAGGGCTGGGGCGCCCCAGGCCTGGGGTTCCTTAAACCTAAGGGCTGGGGGGCCCCAGGCATGAGGCTCCCTAAATCTAAGGGCTGGGGCGTCCCAGGCCTGGGGTTCCTTAATCCTACGGTCTCGGGAGCCCCCGTATGAGGCCCCCTAAGCCTAAGATCTGGGGCGCCCTAG
Organism: Tenrec ecaudatus; assembly: GCF_050624435.1. Classification (NCBI taxonomy): domain Eukaryota; kingdom Metazoa; phylum Chordata; class Mammalia; order Afrosoricida; family Tenrecidae; genus Tenrec; species Tenrec ecaudatus. Next base: position 734,261 of record NW_027459526.1, read on the forward strand.
GCCTGGGGCTCCCTAACTGTAAGTGCTGGGGCGCCCAAGACCTGGGGCTCCCTAAGCCTAAGAGCTGGGGAGTCCCAGGCCGGTGCACCCAAAGCCTAAGGACTGGGGCGCCCTAGGCCTGGGGCTCCATAAGCCTAAGGGTGGGTCGCCCCAGACCTGGGGCTCCCTAAGCCTAAGTTCTGGGGCGCCCCAGACCAGGTGCGCCCTAAGCCTAAGGGCTGGGGCGTCCCAGGTCAAGGGCTCCCTAAACCTATGGCCTGGGGCGCCCCAGGCCCAGGGCTCCCTAAGCCTAATGGCTAGAGCGCCCCAGGCCTGCGGCTCCCAAAGCCTAAGGTCTGGGGCACCCCAGACCTGGGGTTCCATAAGCCTTAGGGCTGGGGCATCCCAGACTTGGGGCTACCTAAGCCTAAGGGCAGTGGCGCCCCAGGCCTGGGGGTCTCTAATCCTAATGGCTGGGGCACCCCAGGCCTGGGGCTCCCTAAGCCTAAGTACAGGGGCGCCCCAGGCCTGCGGCTCCCTAATCCTAAGGGCTGGGGCGCCCCAGGCCTTGGGCTCCCAAAGCCTGAGGGCTGGGAGGCCCCATGCGTGGGGTTCCCTAAGCCTAAGGGCTGGGAAGCCCCAGGCCTGGGGCTCCCAAAGCATAAGTGCAGGGGCGCCCCTGGCCAGGTTCTCCCTAATCCTAAGGGCTGGGGCGCCTTAGGCCTGGGGCTCCCTAACTCTAAGGGCTGGGTCGCCCCAGGCATGGGGCTCCCTAAGCCTAAGGGCTGGGGCTCCCCAGGCCTAGGGCTCCCTCAGCCTAAGTCCTGGAGCGCCCCAGGTCAGGGGCTCCCTAAGCCTAATGGCTGGAGCTCCCCAGGCCTGCGGCTCCCAAAGCCTAAGGGCTGGGGCGCCCCAGGCCTTGGGCTCCCACAGCCTAAGGGCTGGGGCGCCCCAGGCCTGGGGCTCCCTAAGTCTAAGGGCTGGGGCGCCCCAGGCCTGGGCTCCCTTTTCCTAAGGACTGGGGCACCCCAGGCCTGGGGCTCCCAAAGCCGAAGGGCTGGGGCACCCCATGCCTTGGGCTCCCAAAGCCTAAGGTCTGGGGCTCCCCAAGCCTGGGACTCCCTAAGCCTAAGGGCTGGGCACCCCAGGCCTGGGGCTCTCAAAGCCTAAGGGCTGGGGCGTCCCGGGCCTGGGGCTTCCTATGCCTAAGGGCTGGTGCGCCCCAGGCGTGGGGCTCCCTAAGCATAAGAGCTGGGGCGCCCCAGTCCTGGGGCTCCTTAGCCTAAGGGCTGAGGCGCCAGAGGCCTGGGGTCCCAAAGCCTAAGGGCTGGTGCGCCCCGGGCCTGGGGCTTCCTAAGCCTAAGGGCTGGGGCGCCCCAGGCCTGGGGCTCCCTAAACCTAAAGGCTGGGGCGCCCCAGGCCTGGGGTTCCAATGCTTAAGGGTTGGTGCGCCCAAGGTCTCGGGCTCCCTAAGCCTAAGGGTTGGGGCTCCCGAGGCTGGGGCTCCAAAAGCCTAAGGGCTGGGCGGTCCCAGGCCTGGGGCTCCCTAAGCCTAAGGGCTGGGCGCCCTAGGCTTGGGGCTCTCTAACTCTAAGGTCTTGGGCGCCCAAGGCCTGGGGCTCCATAAGCCTAAGTCCTAGGGGGCCCCAGTCCTGGGGCTCCCTTAACCTAAGGGCTGGGGCGTCCCAGGCCGGGGCTCCCAAACCGACGGGCTGGGGCGCCCCAGGCCTGGGGCTCCCTAAGCCTATGGGATGGGTCGCCCCAGGCCTGGGGCTCTCTAAGCCTAAGTGGTTGGCGCCCCAGGCCTGGGGCTCCCTAAGCCTAAGTTCTGGGGCGCCCCAGGCCAGGTGCTCCCTAAGCCTAAGGGCTGGGGCGCCCCAGGCCTAGGGCTCCCTAAGACTAAGGGCTGGTGAGCCCCAGGCCCGGGCTCCCTAAGCCTAAGCGCTGGGGCGCCCCAGTCCTGGGGCTACCTAAGCTTAAGGGCTGGGGCGCCCCAGGCCTGGGGCTCCCTAAATCTAAATGCTGGGGCGCCCCAGTTCTGGGGCTCCTTAATCTAAGGGCTGTGGTGCCCCAGGCCTGGGGCTCCCAAGGCCTAAGGGCTGGGGCGCCCCAGACCAGGTGCGCCCTAAGCCTAAGGGCTGGGGCGTCCCAGGCCTAGGGCTCCCTAAGCCTAAGGGCTGGGGGGCCCTAGGCGTGAGGCTCCCTAAGCCTGAGGGCTGGGAAGCCCCAGGCCTGGGGGTCCCAAAGCCTAAGTGCTGGCGCGCCCCCGGCCAGATTCTCCCTAAGCCTAAGGGCTGGGGCGCCCCAGGCCTTGGGTTCCTTAAGCCTAAGGGCTGGGGCGCCCCAGGCATGAGGCTCCCTAAGTCTAAGGGCGGGGGCGTCCCAGGCCTGGGGTTCCTTCACCCTACAGTCCCGGGAGCCCCAGGTATGAGGCTCCCTAAGCCTAAGGGCTGGGGCGCCCTACCTGGGGCTCCCTAACTGTAAGGGCTGGGGCGCCCAAGACCTGGGGCTCCCTAAGCCTAAGAGATGGGGAGTCCCAGGCCGGTGCACCCAAAGCCTAAGGGCTGGGACGCCCCAGGCCTGGGGCTCCATAAGCCTAAGGGGGGGTCGCCCCAGGCCTGGCGCTCCCTAAGCCTAAATGCTGTGGCGACCCAGGCCTGGTGCTCCCTAAGCCTAAGTTCTGGGGCGCCCCAGACCAGGTGCGCCCTAAGCCTAAGGGCTAGGGAGTCCCAGGCCAAGGTCTCCCTAAGCCTAAGGCCTGGGGTGCCACAGGCCCGGTGCTCCCTAACCCTAAGTGCTGGAGCGCCCCAGGCCTGCGGCTCCCAAAGCCTAAGGGCTTGGGCGCCCCAGGCCTAGGGCTCCCTAAGCCTACGGCCTGGGGCGCCCTAGGCCCAGGGCTCCCTAAGCCTAATGGCTGGAGTGCCCCAGGCCTGCGGCTCCCAAAGCCTAAGGGCTGGGGTACCCCAGACCTGGGGTTCCATAAGCCTTAGGGCTGGGGCGTACCAGGCCTGGGGCTACCTAAGCCTAAGGGCAGGGGCGCTCCAGGCCTGGGGCTACCTAAGACTAAGGGCAGTGGCGCCCCAGGTCTGGGGGTCTCTAATCCTAATGGCTGGGGCATCCCAGGCCTGGGGCTCCCTAAGCCTAAGTGCAGGGGCGCCCCAGGCCTGCGTTCCCATAATCCTAAGGGCTGGGGCGCCCAAGGCCTTGGGCTCCCAAAGCCTGAGGGCTGGGAGGCCCCATGCGTGGAGCTCCCTAAGCCTAAGAGCTGGGAAGTCCCAGGCCTGGGGCTCCCAAAGCATAAGTGCAGGGGCGCCCCTGGCCAGGTTCTACCTAATCCTAAGGGCTTGGGCGCCCTAGGCCTGGGGCTCCCTAACTCTAAGGGCTGGGTCGCCCCAGGCCTGGGGCTCCCTAAGCCTAAGGGCTGGGGCTCCCCAGGCCTAGGGCTCCCTAAGCCTAAGTCCTGGAGCGCCCCAGGCCAGGGGCTCCCTAAGCCTAATGGCTGGAGCGCCCCAGGCCTGCGGCTCCCAAAGCCTAAGGGCAGGGGCGCCCCAGGCCTTGGGCTCCCACAGCCTAAGGGCTGGGGCGCCCCAGGCCTGGGCCTCCCTAAGTCTAAGGGCTGGGTCGTCTCAGGCCTGGGGCTACCTAAGCCTAAGCGCAGGGGCACCCCAGGCCTGGGGGTCCCTAAGCCTAAGTGCAGGGGCACCCCTGGCCAGTTTCTCCCTATGCCTAATGGCTGGGTCGCCCCAGGCATGAGGCTCCCTAAGCCTAAGGGCTGGGCACCCCAGGCCTGGGGCTCTCAAAGCCTAAGGGCTGGGGCGTCCCGGGCCTGGGGCTTCCTATGCCTAAGGGCTGGTGCGCCCCAGGAATAAGGCTCCCTAAACCCAAGGGCTGGCGCGTCCCAGGCCTGGGGTCCCTTAATCCTAAGGGCAGGGGCGCCCCAGGCATGTGGCTTCCTAAGCCTAAGGGCTGGGGCGCCCTAAGCCTGGGGCTCCCTAACTCTAAGTGCTGGAGCGCCAAAGGCCTGCGGATCCCAAAGCCTAAGGGCTGGGGCGCCCCAGGCATGGGGGTCCCTAAGCCTAATGGCTGGGGCGCCCCAGGCCTGGGGCTCCGTAAGCCTAAGTGCTAGGGCGCCCAAGACCAGGTGCGCCCTAAGCCTAAGGGCTGGGGTGTCCCAGGCCTAGGGCTCCCTAAGCCTAAGGGCTGGGGAGCCCCAGGCATGAGGGTCCCTAAGCCTAAGTGCTGGGGCGCCCTAGGCCTGGGGCTCCCTAACTCTAAGGGCTAGGGCGCCCAAGGCCTGGGGCTCCCTAAGTCTAACTGCTGGGGTGCCCCAGCTTGGGGCTCCCTAAGCCTACGGGGTGGGTCTCCCCAGGCCAGGTGTTCCCTAAGCCTAAGGGCTGGGGCGCCCCAGGCCTGGGGCTCCCTTTTCCTAAGGACTGTGGCACCCCAGGCCTGGGGTTCCCAAAACCTAAGGGTTTGGGGCGCCCCAGGACTGGGGTCCCAAATACTAAGGGCTGGGCGCCCCAGGCCTGGGGATCCCTAAGCCTAAGGGCTGGGGCGCCCCAGGCCTTGGGCTCCCAAAGCCTAAGGGCTGGGGGGCCATAGGCGTGGGGCTCCCTAAGCCTAAGGGCTGGGAAGCCCCAGGCCTGGGGGTCCCAAAGCCTAAGTGCTGGGGCGCCCCTGGCCAGGTTCTCCCTAAGCCTAAGGGCTGGGGCGCCCAAGACCTGGGGCTCCCTAAGCCTAAGAGCTGGGGAGTCCCAGGCCGGGCCTCCCAAAGCCTAAGCGCTGGAGCGCCCCAGGCCTGGGGCACCCTAAGCATAAGAGTGGGTCGCCCCAGGCCTGGCGCTCCCTAAGCCTAAATGCTGTGGTGCCCCAGGCCTGGGGCTCCCTAAGCCTAAGTTCTGGGGTGCCCCAGACCAGGTGCGCCCTAAGTCTAAGGGCTGGGGCGTCCCAGGCCTAGGGCTCCCTAAGCCTAAGGGCTGGGAAGCCCCAGGTCTGGGGGTCCCAAAGCCTAAGTGCTGGGGCGCCCCCGGCCAGATTCTCCCTAAGCCTAAGTGCTGGGGCGCCCCAGGCCTGGGGTTCCTTAAACCTAAGGGCTGGGGGGCCCCAGGCATGAGGCTCCCTAAATCTAAGGGCTGGGGCGTCCCAGGCCTGAGGTTCCTTAATCCTACGGTCTCGGGAGCCCCAGGTATGAGGCTCCCTAAGCCTAAGGTCTGGGGCGCCCTAGGCCTGGGGCTCCCTAACTGTAAGGGCTGGGGCGCCCAAGACCTGGGTCACCCTAAGCCTAAGAGCTGGGGAGTCCCAGGCCGGTGCACCCAAAGCCTAAGGGCTGGGGCGCCCTAGGCCTGGGGCTCCATAAGCCTAAGGGTGGGTCGCCCCAGACCTGGGGCTCCCTAAGCCTAAGTTCTGGGGCGCCCCAGACCAGGTGCGCCCTAAGCCTAAGGGCTGGGGCGTCCCAGGCCAAGGGCTCCCTAAACCTATGGCCTGGGGCGCCCAAGGCCCAGGGCTCCCTAAGCCTAATGGCTGGAGCACCCCAGGCCTGCGACTCCCAAAGCCTAAGGTCTGGGGCACCCCAGACCTGAGGTTCCATAAGCCTTAGGGCTGGGGCATCCCAGACCTGGGGCTACCTAAGCCTAAGTGCAGGGGTGCCCCAGGCCTGGGGCTACCTAAGCCTAAGGGCAGTGGCGCCCCAGGCCTGGGGGTCTCTAATCCTCATGGCTGGGGCACCCCAGGCCTGGGGCTCCCTAAGCCTAAGTGCAGGGGCGCCCCAGGCCTGCGGCTCCCTAATCCTAAGGGCTGGGGCGCCCCAGGCCTTGGGCTCCCAAAGCCTGCGGGTTGGGAGGCCCCATGCGTGGAGTTCCCTAAGCCTAAGGGCTGGGAAGCCCCAGGCCTGGGGCTCCCAAAGCATAATAGCAGGGGCGCCCCTGGCCAGGTTCTCCCTAATCCTAAGGGCTGGGGCGCCTTAGGCCTGGGGCTCCCTAACTCTAAGGGCTGGGTCGCCCCAGGCCTGGGGCTCCCTAAGCCTAAGGGCTGGGGCTCCCCAGGCCTAGGGCTCCCTCTGCCTAAGTCCTGGAGCGCCCCAGGCCTGGGGCTCCCTAAGCCTAATGGCTGGAGCGCCCCAGGCCTGCGGCTCCCAAAGCCTAAGGGCTGGGGCGCCCCAGGCCTTGGGCTCCCACAGCCTAAGGGCTGGGTCGCCCCAGGCCAGGGGCTCCCAAAGCCGAAGGGCTGGGGCACCCCATGCCTTGGGCTCCCAAAGCCTAAGGTCTGGGGCGCCCCAAGACTGGGACTCCCTAAGCCTAAGGGCTGGGGCACCCCAGGCCTGGGGCTATCAAAGCCTAAGGGCTGGGGCGTCCCGGGCCTGGGGCTTCCTATGCCTAAGGGCTGGTGCGTCCCAGGCGTGGGGCTCCCTAAGCATAAGAGCTGGGGCGCCCCAGTCCTGGGGCTCCTTAGCCTAAGGGCTGAGGCGCCAGAGGCCTGGGGTCCCAAAGCCTAAGGGCTGGTGCGCCCCGGGCCTGGGGCTTCCTAAGCCTAAGGGCTGGGGCGCCCCAGGCCTGGGGCTCCCTAAACCTAAAGGCTGGGGCGCCCCAGGCCTGGGGTTCCAATGCTTAAGGGTTGGTGCGCCCAAGGTCTGGGGCTCCCTAAGCCTAAGGGTTGGGGCTCCCTAGGCTGGGGCTCCAAAAGCCTAAGGGCTGGGCCGTCCCAGGCCTGGGGCTCCCTAAGCCTAAGGGCTGGGCGCCCTAGGCCTGGGGCTCTCTAACTCTAAGGTCTTGGGCGCCCAACACCTGGGGCTCCCTAAGCATATGGGATGGGTTCCCCCAGGCCTGGGCCTCCCTAAGCCTAAGTTCTGGGGCGCCCGAGGCCAGGTGCTCCCTAAGCCTAAGGGCTGGGGCGCCCAAGCCCGGGCTCCCTAAGCCTAAGCGCTGGGGCGCCCCAGTCCTGGGGCACCCAAAGCCTAAGGGCTGGGGCGCCCCAGGCCTGGGGCTCCCTTTTTCAAAGGACTGGGGCACCCCAGGCCTGGGGCTCCCAAAGCCGAAGGGCTGGGGCAGCCCATGCCTTGGGCACCCAAAGCCTAAGGTCTGGGGCGCCCCAAGCCTGGGACTCCCTAAGCCTAAGGGCTTGGGCACCCCAGGCCTGGGGCTCTCAAAGCCTAAGGGCTGGGACGTCCCGGGCCTGGGGCTTCCTATGCCTAAGGGCTGGTGCGCCCCAGGCGTGGGGCTCCCTAAGCATAGGAGCTGGGGCGCCCCAGTCCTGGGGCTCCTTAGCCTAAGGGCTGGGGCGCCACAGGCCTGGGGTCCCAAAGCCTAAGGGCTGGTGCGCCCCGGGCCTGGGGCTTCCTAAGCCTAAGGGCTGGGGTGCCCCAGGCCTGGGGCTCCCTAAACCTATAGGCTGGGGCGCCCCAGGCCTGGGGTTCCAATGCTTAAGGGTTGGTGCGCCTAAGGTCTGGGGCTCCCTAAACCTAAGGGTTGGGGCTCCCTAGGCTGGGGCTCCTAAAACCTAAGGGCTGGGCCGTCCCAGGCCTGGGGCTCCCTAAGCCTAAGGGCTGGGCGCCCTAGGCCTGGGGCTCTCTAACTCTAAGGTCTTGGGCGCCCAAGGCCTGGGGCTCCATAAGCCTAAGTCCTAGGGCGCCCCAGTCCTGGGGCTCCCTTAGCCTAAGGGCTGGGGCGCCCCAGGCCCGGTGCTCCCTAACCCTAAGTGCTGGAGCGCCCCAGGCCTGCGGCTCCCAAAGCCTAAGGGCTGGGGCGTCCCAGGCCTGGGGCTTCCTAAGCCTAAGGGCTGGGGCGCCCCAGGCCTAGGGCTCCCTAAGCCTATGGCCTGGGGCGCCCTAGGCCCAGGGCTCCCTAAGGCTGATGGCTGGAGTGCCCCAGGCCTGCGGCTCCCAAAGCCTAAGGGCTGGGGTACCCCAGACCTGGGGTTCCATAAGCCTTAGGGCTGGGGCGTACCAGGCCTGGGGCTACCTAAGCCTAAGGGCAGGGGCGCTCCAGGCCTGGGGCTACCTAAGACTAAGGGCAGTGGCGCCCCAGGTCTGGGGGTCTCTAATCCTAATGGCTGGGGCATCCCAGGCCTGGGGCTCCCTAAGCCTAAGTGCAGGGGCGCCCCAGGCCTGCGTTCCCATAATCCTAAGGGCTGGGGCGCCCCAGGCCTTGGGCTCCCAAAGCCTGAGGGCTGGGAGGCCCCATGCGTGGAGCTCCCTAAGCCTAAGGGCTGGGAAGTCCCAGGCCTGGGGCTCCCAAAGCATAAGTGCAGGGGCGCCCCTGGCCAGGTTCTACCTAATCCTAAGGGCTTGGGCGCCCTAGGCCTGGGGCTCCCTAACTCTAAGGGCTGGGTCGCCCCAGGCCTGGGGCTCCCTAAGCCTAAGGGCTGGGGCTCCCCAGGCCTAGGGCTCCCTAAGCCTAAGTCCTGGAGCGCCCCAGGCCAGGGGCTCCCTAAGCCTAATGGCTGGAGCGCCCCAGGCCTGCGGCTCCCAAAGCCTAAGGGCTGGGGCGCCCCAGGCCTTGGACTCCCACAGCCTAAGGGCTGGGGCGCCCCAGGCCTGGGCCTCCCTAAGTCTAAGGGCTGGGTCGTCTCAGGCCTGGGGCTACCTAAGCCTAAGCGCAGGGGCACCCCAGGCCTGGGGGTCCCTAAGCCTAAGTGCAGGGGCACCCCTGGCCAGTTTCTCCCTATGCCTAATGGCTGGGTCGCCCCAGGCATGAGGCTCCCTAAGCCTAAGGGCTGGGCACCCCAGGCCTGGGGCTCTCAAAGCCTAAGGGCTGGGGCGTCCCGGGCCTGGGGCTTCCTATGCCTAAGGGCTGGTGCGCCCCAGGAATAAGGCTCCCTAAGCCCAAGGGCTGGCGCGTCCCAGGCCTGGGGTCCCTTAATCCTAAGGGCAGGGGCGCCCCAGGCATGTGGCTTCCTAAGCCTAAGGGCTGGGGCGCCCTAGGCCTGGGGCTCCCTAACTCTAAGTGCTGGAGCGCCAAAGGCCTGCGGATCCCAAAGCCTAAGGGCTGGGGCGCCCCAGGCCTGGGGGTCCCTAAGCCTAATGGCTGGGGCGCCCCAGGCCTGGGGCTCCGTAAGCCTAAGTGCTAGGGCGCCCAAGACCAGGTGCGCCCTAAGCCTAAGGGCTGGGGTGTCCCAGGCCTAGGGCTCCCTAAGCCTAAGGGCTGGGGAGCCCCAGGCATGAGGGTCCCTAAGCCTAAGTGCTGGGGCGCCCTAGGCCTGGGGCTCCCTAACTCTAAGGGCTAGGGCGCCCAAGGCCTGGGGCTCCCTAAGTCTAAATGCTGGGGTGCCCCAGCTTGGGGCTCCCTAAGCCTATGGGGTGGGTCTCCCCAGGCCAGGTGTTCCCTAAGCCTAAGGGCTGGGGCGCTCCAGGCCTGGGGCTCCCTTTTCCTAAGGACTGTGGCACCCCAGGCCTGGGGTTCCCAAAACCTTAGGGTTTGGGGCGCCCCAGGACTGGGGTCCCAAATACTAAGGGCTGGGCGCCCCAGGCCTGGGGATCCCTAAGCCTAAGGGCTGGGGCGCCCCAGGCCTTGGGCTCCCTAAGTCTAACTGCTGGGGTGCCCCAGCTTGGGGCTCCCTAAGCCTACGGGGTGGGTCTCCCCAGGCCAGGTGTTCCCTAAGCCTAAGGGCTGGGGCGCCCCAGGCCTGGGGCTCCCTTTTCCTAAGGACTGTGGCACCCCAGGCCTGGGGTTCCCAAAACCTAAGGGTTTTTGGCGCCCCAGGACTGGGGTCCCAAATACAAAGGCTGGGCGCCCCAGGCCTGGGGATCCCTAAGCCTAAGGGCTGGGGCGCCCCAGGCCTTGGGCTCCCAAAGCCTAAGGGCTGGGGGGCCATAGGCGTGGGGCTCCCTAAGCCTAAGGGCTGGGAAGCCCCAGGCCTGGGGGTCCCAAAGCCTAAGTGCTGGGGCGCCCCTGGCCAGGTTCTCCCTAAGCCTAAGGGCTGGGGCGCCCAAGACCTGGGGCTCCCTAAGCCTAAGAGCTGGGGAGTCCCAGGCCGGGCCTCCCAAAGCCTAAGCGCTGGAGCGCCCCAGGCCTGGGGCACCCTAAGCATAAGAGTGGGTCGCCCCAGGCCTGGCGCTCCCTAAGCCTAAATGCTGTGGCGCCCCAGGCCTGGGGCTCCCTAAGCCTAAGTTCTGGGGTGCCCCAGACCAGGTGCGCCCTAAGCCTAAGGGCTGGGGCGTCCCAGGCCTAGGGCTCCCTAAGCCTAAGGGCTGGGAAGCCCCAGGTCTGGGGGTCCCAAAGCCTAAGTGCTGGGGCGCCCCCGGCCAGATTCTCCCTAAGCCTAAGGGCTGGGGCGCCCCAGGCCTGGGGTTCCTTAAACCTAAGGGCTGGGGGGCCCCAGGCATGAGGCTCCCTAAATCTAAGGGCTGGGGCGTCCCAGGCCTGGGGTTCCTTAATCCTACGGTCTCGGGAGCCCCAGGTATGAGGCTCCCTAAGCCTCAGGTCTGTGGCGCCCTAGGCCTGGGGCTCCCTAACTGTAAGGGCTGGGGCGCCCAAGACCTGGGTCACCCTAAGCCTAAGAGCTGGGGAGTCCCAGGCCGGTGCACCCAAAGCCTAAGGGCTGGGGCGCCCTAGGCCTGGGGCTCCATAAGCCTAAGGTTGGGTCGCCCCAGACCTGGGGCTCCCTAAGCCTAAGTTCTGGGGCGCCCCAGACCAGGTGCGCCCTAAGCCTAAGGGCTGGGGCGTCCCAGGCCAAGGGCTCCCTAAACCTATGGCCTGGGGCGCCCCAGGGACAGGGCTCCCTAAGCCTAATGGCTGGAGCACCCCAGGCCTGCGACTCCCAAAGCCTAAGGTCTGGGGCATCCCAGACCTGGGGTTCCATAAGCCTTAGGGCTGGGGCATCCCAGACCTGGGGCTACCTAAGCCTAAGTGCAGGGGCGCCCCAGGCCTGGGGCTACCTAAGCCTAAGGGCAGTGGCGCCCCAGGCCTGGGGGTCTCTAATCCTAATGGCTGGGGCACCCCAGGCCTGGGGCTCCCTAAGCCTAAGTGCAGGGGCGCCCCAGGCCTGCGGCTCCCTAATCCTAAGGGCTGGGGCGCCCCAGGCCTTGGGCTCCCAAAGCCTGCGGGTTGGGAGGCCCCATGCGTGGAGTTCCCTAAGCCTAAGGGCTGGGAAGCCCCAGGCCTGGGGCTCCCAAAGCATAATAGCAGGGGCGCCCCTGGCCAGGTTCTCCCTAATCCTAAGGGCTGGGGCGCCTTAGGCCTGGGGCTCCCTAACTCTAAGGGCTGGGTCGCCCCAGGCCTGGGGCTCCCTAAGCCTAAGGGCTGGGGCTCCCCAGGCCTAGGGCTCCCTCTGCCTAAGTCCTGGAGCGCCCCAGGCCTTGGGCTCCCTAAGCCTAATGGCTGGAGCGCCCCAGCCTGCGGCTCCCAAAGCCTAAGGGCTGGGGCGCCCCAGGCCTTGGGCTCCCACAGCCTAAGGGCTGGGTCGCCCCAGGCCAGGGGCTCCCAAAGCCGAAGGGCTGGGGCACCCCATGCCTTGGGCTCCCAAAGCCTAAGGTCTGGGGCGCCCCAAGACTGTGACTCCCTAAGCCTAAGGGCTGGGGCACCCCAGGCCTGGGGCTATCAAAGCCTAAGGGCTGGGGCGTCCCGGGCCTGGGGCTTCCTATGCCTAAGGGCTGGTGCGCCCCAGGCGTGGGGCTCCCTAAGCATAAGAGCTGGGGCGCCCCAGTCCTGGGGCTCCTTAGCCTAAGGGCTGAGGCCCCAGAGGCCTGGGGTCCCAAAGCCTAAGGGCTGGTGCGCCCCGGGCCTGGGGCTTCCTAAGCCTAAGGGCTGGGGCGCCCCAGGCCTGGGGCTCACTAAACCTAAAGGCTGGGGCGCCCCAGGCCTGGGGTTCCAATGCTTAAGGGTTGGTGCGCCCAAGGTCTGGGGCTCCCTAAGCCTAAGAGTTGGGGCTCCCTAGGCTGGGGCTCCAAAAGCCTAAGGGCTGGGCCGTCCCAGGCCTGGGGCTCCCTAAGCCTAAGGGCTGGGCGCCCTAGGCCTGGGGCTCTCTAACTCTAAGGTCTTGGGCGCCCAAGACCTGGGGCTCCCTAAGCATATGGGATGGGTTCCCCCAGGCCTGGGCCTCCCTAAGCCTAAGTTCTGGGGCGCCCGAGGCCAGGTGCTCCCTAAGCCAAAGGGCTGGGGCGTCCCAGGCCAAGGGCTCCCTAAACCTATGGCCTGGGGCGCCCCAGGACAGGGCTCCCTAAGCCTAATGGCTGGAGCACCCCAGGCCTGCGACTCCCAAAGCCTAAGGTCTGGGGCACCCCAGACCTGGGGTTCCATAAGCCTTAGGGCTGGGGCATCCCAGACCTGGGGCTACCTAAGCCTAAGTGCAGGGGCGCCCCAGGCCTGGGGCTACCTAAGCCTAAGGGCAGTGGCGCCCCAGGCCTGGGGGTCTCTAATCCTAATGGCTGGGGCACCCCAGGCCTGGGGCTCCCTAAGCCTAAGTGCAGGGGCGCCCCAGGCCTGCGGCTCCCTAATCCTAAGGGCTGGGGCGCCATAGGCCTTGGGCTCCCAAAGCCTGCGGGTTGGGAGGCCCCATGCGTGGAGTTCCCTAAGCCTAAGGGCTGGGAAGCCCCAGGCCTGAGGCTCCCAAAGCATAATAGCAGGGGCGCCCCTGGCCAGGTTCTCCCTAATCCTAAGGGCTGGGGCGCCTTAGGCCTGGGGCTCCCTAACTCTAAGGGCTGGGTCGCCCCAGGCCTGGGGCTCCCTAAGCCTAAGGGCTGGGGCTCCCCAGGCCTAGGGCTCCCTCTGCCTAAGTCCTGGAGCGCCCCAGGCCTGGGGCTCCCTAAACCTAATGGCTGGAGCGCCCCAGCCTGCGGCTCCCAAAGCCTAAGGGCTGGGGCGCCCCAGGCCTGGGGCTCCCTTTTCCTAAAGACTGGGGCACCCCAGGCCTGGGGCTCCCAAAGCCGAAGGGCTGGGGCAGCCCATGCCTTGGGCACCCAAAGCCTAAGGTCTGGGGCGCCCCAAGCCTGGGACTCCCTAAGCCTAAGGGCTTGGGCACCCCAGGCCTGGGGCTCTCAAAGCCTAAGGGCTGGGGCGCCCTACCTGGGGCTCCCTAACTGTAAGGGCTGGGGCGCCCAAAACCTGGGGCTCCCTAAGCCTAAGAGCTTGGGAGTCCCAGGCTGGTGCACCCAAAGCCTAAGGGCTGGGGCGCCCCAGGCCTGGGGCTCCATAAGCCTAAGGGCTAGGGAGTCCCAGGCCAAGGGCTCCCTAAGCCTAAGGCCTGGGGCGCCACAGGCCCGGTGCTCCCTAACCCTAAGTGCTGGAGCGCCCCAGAGCTGCGGCTCCCAAAGCCTAAGGGCTGGGGCGCCCCAGGCCTAGGGCTCCCTAAGCCTACGGCCTGGGGCGCCCTAGGCCCAGGGCTCCCTAAGCCTAATGGCTGGAGTGCCCCAGGCCTGCGGCTCCCAAAGCCTAAGGGCTGGGGTACCCCAGACCTGGGGTTCCATAAGCTTTAGGGCTGGGGCGTACCAGGCCTGGGGCTACCTAAGCCTAAGGGCAGGGGCGCTCCAGGCCTGGGACTACCTAAGACTAAGGGCAGTGGCGCCCCAGGTCTGGGGGTCTCTAATCCTAATGGCTGGGGCACCCCAGGCCTGGGGCTCCCTAAGCCTAAGTGCAGGGGCGCCCCAGGCCTGCGCCTCCCTAATCCTAAGGGTTGGGGCGCCCCAGGCCTGGGGCTCCCAAACCTGAGGGCTGGGAGGCCCCATGCGTGGAGCTCCCTAAGCCTAAGGGCTGGGAAGTCCCAGGCCTGGGGCTCCCAAAGAATAAGTGCAGGGGCGCACCTGGCCAGGTTCTACCTAATCCTAAGGGCTTGGGCGCCCTAGGCCTGGGGCTCCCTAACTCTAAGGGCTGGGTCGCCCCAGGCCTGGGGCTCCCTAAGCCTAAGGGCTGGGGCTCCCCAGGCCATCGGCTCCCTAAGCCTAAGTGCAGGGGCACCCCTGGCCAGTTTCTCCCTATGCCTAAGGGCTGGGTCGCCCCAGGCATGAGGCTCCCTAAGCCTAAGGGCTTGGCGCCCTAGGCCTGGGGCTCCCTAACTCTAAGGGCTTAGGCGCCCAAGGCCTGGGGCTCCCTAAGCCTAAGGGCTGGGGTGTCCCAGGCCTAGGGCTCCCTAAGCCTAAGGGCTGGGGAGCCCCAGGCATGAGGGTCCCTAAGCCTAAGTGCTGGGGCGCCCCAGGCCTGGGGGTCCCTAAGCCTAATGGCTGGGGCGCCCCAGGCCTGGGGCTCCGTAAGCCTAAGTGCTAGGGCGCCCAAGACCAGGTGCGCCCTAAGCCTAAGGGCTGGGGTGTCCCAGGCCTAGGGCTCCCTAAGCCTAAGGGCTGGGGAGCCCCAGGCATGAGGGTCCCTAAGCCTAAGTGCTGGGGCGCCCTAGGCCTGGGGCTCCCTAACTCTAAGGGCTAGGGCGCCCAAGGCCTGGGGCTCCCTAAGTCTAAATGCTGGGGTGCCCCAGCTTGGGGCTCCCTAAGCCTATGGGGTGGGTCTCCCCAGGCCAGGTGTTCCCTAAGCCTAAGGGCTGGGGCGCTCCTGGCCTGGGGCTCCCTTTTCCTAAGGACTGTGGCACCCCAGGCCTGCGGCTCCCAAAGCCTAAGGGCTGGGGCACCCCAGGCCTGGGGCTCCCTAAGCCTAAGGGCTGGGGCGCCCCAGGCCTAGGGCTCCCTAAGCCTATGGTCTGGGGCGCCCCAGGCCCAGGGCTCCCTAAGCCTAATGGCTGGAGTGCCCCAGGCCTGCGGCTCTCAAAGCCTAAGGGCTGGGGCACCCCAGACCTGGGGTTCCATAAGCCTTAGGGCTGCGGCGTCCCAGACCTGGGGCTACCTAAGCCTAAGGGCAGGGGCGCCCCAGGCCTGGGGCTACCTAAGGCTAAGGGCAGTGGCGCCCCAAGCCTCGGGGTCTCTAATCCTAATGGCTGGGGCACCCCAGGCCTGGGGCTCCCTAAGCCTAAGTGCAGGGGCGCCCCAGGCCTGCGGCTCCCTAATCCTAAGGGCTGGGGCGCCCCAGGCCTTGGGCTCCCAAAGCCTGAGGGCTGGGAGGCCCCATGCGTGGAGCTCCCTAAGCCTAAGGGCTGGGAAGCCCCAGGCCTGGAGCTCCCAAAGCATAAGTGCAGGGGCGCCCCTGGCCAGGTTCTCCCTAATCCTAAGGGCTGGGGCGCCCTAGGCCTGGGGCTCCCTAACTCTAAGAGCTGGGTCGCCCCAGGCCTGGGGCTCCCTAAGCCTAAGGGCTGGGGCCCCCCAGGCCTAGGGCTCCCTAATCCTAAGTCCTGGAGAGCCCCAGGCCAGGGGCTCCCTAAGCCTAATGGCTGGAGCGCCCCAGGCCTGCGGCTCCCAAAGCCTAAGGGCTGGGGCGACCCAGGCCTCGGGCTCCCACAGCCTAAGGACTGGGACGCCCCAGGCCTGGGGCTCTCTAAGTCTAAGGGCTGGGGCGTCTCAAGCCTAGGGCTACCTAAGCCTAAGCGCAGGGGCGCCCCAGGCCTGGGGGTGCCTAATCCTAATGGCTGGGGCACCCCAGGCATGGGCTTCCCTAAGCCTAAGTGCAGGGGCACCCCTGGCAAGTTTTTCCCTATGCCTAAGGGCTGGGGCGCCCCAGGCATGAGGCTCCCTAAGCCTAAGGGCTGGGCGCCCTAGGCCTGGGGCTCCCTAACTCTAAGGGCTTAGGCGCCCAAGGCCTGGGGCTCCCTAAGCCTAAGTCCTAGGGAGCCCCAGGTTGGGGCTCCCTAAGCCTAAGGACTGGGGCGCCCCAGCCCTGTGGCTTCCTAAGCTTAAGGGTTGGGGCGCAAAAGGCCTAGGGCTACCTAAGCCTAAAGGCTTTGGCTCCCCACCTGGGGCTCCCTAAGCCTAAGGGCTGGGGCGTCCTAGGCCTGGGGCTCTCAAAGCCTAAGGGCTGGGGCGCCCCAGGCATGGGGCTCCCTAAGCCTATAGGTTGGGTCTCCCCAGGCCCTGGGACTCCCTAAGCCTAAGTGCAGGGGCACCCCAGGCCTGCAGCTCCCTAAGGCTAAGGGCTGGGGCGCCCCAGGCCTTGGGCTCCCAAAGCCTGGGGGCTGGGACGCCCCATGCGTGGAGCCCCCTAAGCCTAAGGTTTGGGGAGCCCCAGGCCTGGGGCTCCCAAAGCCTAAGTGCTGGGGCGCCCCTGGCCAGGTTCTCCCTAATCCTAAGGGCTGGGGCGCCCTAGGCCTGGGGCTCCCTAACTCTAAGGGCTGGGTCGCCCCAGGCCTGGGGCTCCCTAAGCCTAAGGGCTGGGGCTCCCCAGGCCTAGGGCTCCCTAAGCCTAAGTTCTGGAGCGCCCCAGGCCAGGGGCTCCCTAAGCCTAATGGCTGGAGCGCCCCAGGCCTGCGGCTCCCAAAGCCTAAGGGCTGGGGCGCCCCAGGCCTTGGGCTCCCACAGCCTAAGGGCTGCCCGCCCAAGCCATGGGGCTCCCTAAGCTTAAGGGCTGTGGCGCCCAAAGCCTGGGGCTCCCTAAGCCTAAAGGCTTTATCGCCCCAATTGGGGCTCCCTAAGCCTAAGTGCTGGGGCGCCCCAGGCCTGGGGTTCCCTAAACTTAAGGGCTGGGGCGCCCCTGGCTTGGGGCTCCCTAAGCCTAAGGGCTGGGGCGCCCTAGGCCTGGGGCTCCCTAAGCATATGGGATGGGTTCCCCCAGGCCTGGGCCTCCCTAAGCCTAAGTTCTGGGGCGCCCCAGGCATGAGGCTCCCTAAGCCTAAGGGCTGGGGCGCCCCAGGCCCGGGCTCCCTAAGCCTAAGCGCTGGGGCGCCCCAGTCATGGGGCACCCAAAGCCTAAAGGCTGGGGCGCCCCAGGCCTGGGGTCCCCTTTTCCTAAGGACTGGGGCACCCCAGGCCTGGGGCTCCCAAATCCGAAGGGCTGGGGCACCCCATGCCTTGGGCTCCCAAAGCCTAAGGTCTGGGGTGCCCCAAGACTGGGACTCCCTAAGCCTAAGGGCTGGGGCGCCCCAGGCCTTGGGTTCCTTAAGCCTAAGTGCTGGGGCGCCCCAGGCCTGAGGCTCCCTAAGTCTAAGGGCAGGGGCGTCCCAGGCCTGATGTTCCTTAATCCTACTCTCTGGGGAGCCCCAGGTATGAGGCTCCCTAAGCCTAAGGGCTGGGGCGCCCTAGGCCTGGGGCTCCCTAACTATAAGGGCTGGGGCGCCCAAGACCTGGGGCTCCCTAAGCCTAAGAGCTGGGGAGTCCCAGGCCGGTGCACCCAAAGCCTAAGGGCTGGGGCGCCCCAGGCCTGGGGTTCCATAAGCCTAAGGGTGGGTCGCCCCAGGCCTGGCGCTCCCTAAGCCTAAATGCTGTGGCGCCCCAGGCCTGGGGCTCCCTAAGCCTAAGGTCTGGGGCGCCCCAGGCCTGGTGCTCCCTAACCCTAAGTGCTGGAGCGCCCCAGGCCTGCGGCTCCCAAAGCCTAAGGGCTGGGGCGCCCCAGGCCTGGGGCTCCCTAAGCCTAAGGGCTTGGGCGCCCCAGGCTTAGGGCTCCCTAAGCCTATGGCCTGGGGCGCCCCAGGCCCAGGGCTCCCTAAGCCTAATGGCTGGAGTGCCCCAGGCCTGCGGCTCCCAAAGCCTAAGGGCTGGGGCACCCCAGACCTGGGGTTCCATAAGCCTTAGGGCTGGGGCGTCCCAGACCTGGGGCTACCTAAGCCTAAGGGCAGGGGCGCCCCAGGCCTGGGGCTACCTAAGCCAAAGGGCAGTGGCGCCCCAGGCCTGGGGGTCTCTAATCCTAATGGCTGGGGAACCCCAGCCTGGAGCTCCCTAAGCCTAAGTGCAGGGGCGCCCCAGGCCTGCGGCTCCGTAATCCTAAGGGCTGGGGCGCCCCAGGCCTTGGGCTCCCAAAGCCTGAGGGTTGGGAAGCCCCATGCGTGGAGCTCCCTAAGCCTAAGGGCTGGGAAGGCCCAGGCCTGGGGCTCCCAAAGCATAAGTGCAGGGGCGCCCCTGGCCAGGTTCTCCCTAATCCTAAGGGCTGGGGCGCCCTAGGCCTGGGGCTCCCTAACTCTAAGGGCTGGGTGGCCCCAGGCCTGGGGCTCCCAAAGCCTAAGGGCTGGGGCTCCCCAGGCCTAGGGCTCCCTAAGCCTAAGTCCTGGAGTGCCCCAGGCCAGGGGCTCCCTAAACCTAATGGCTGGAGCGCCCCAGCCCTGCGGCTCCCAAAGCCTAAGGGCTGGGGCGCCCCAGGCCTTGGGCTCCCACAGCCTAAGGGCTGGGGCGCCCCAGGCCTGGGGCTCCCTAAGTCTAAGGGCTGGGGCGTCTCAGGCCTGGGGCTACCTAAGCCTAAGCGCATGGGCGCCCCAGGCCTGGGGGTCCCTAATCCTAATGGCTGGGGCACCCCATCCTGGGCTTCCCTAAGTCTAAGTGCAGGGGCACCCCTGGCCAGTTTCTCCCTATGCCTAAGGGCTGGGGCGCCCCAGGCATGAGGCTCCCTAAACCTAAGGGCTGGGCGCCCTAGGCTTGGGGCTCCCTAACTCTAAGGGCTTAGGCGCCCAAGGCCTGGGGATCCCTAAGCCTAAGTCCTAGGGCGCCCCAGGTTGGGGCTCCCTAAGCCTAAGGGCTGGGGCGTCCCAGGCCGGGGCTCCCAAACCTACGGGCTGGGGCGTCCCAAGCCTGGGGCTCCCAAATCCTAAGGACTGGGGCGCCCCAGCCCTGTGGCTTCCTAAGCTTAAGGGTTGGGGCGCAAAAGGCCTAGGGCTACCTAAGCCTAAAGGCTTTGGCTCCCCACCTGGGGCTCCCTAAGCCTAAGGGCTGGGGCGTCCTAGGCCTTGGGCTCTCAAAGCCTAAGGGCTGGGGCGCCCCAGGCCTGGGGATCCCTAAGCCTATAGGTTGGGTCTCCCCAGGCCCTGGGGCTCCCTAAGCCTAAGTGCAGGGGCGCCACAGGCCTGTGGCTCCCTAAGGCTAAGGGCTGGGGCGCCCCAGGCCTTGGGCTCCCAAAGCCTGGGGGCTGGGAAGCCCCATGCGTGGAGCTCCCTAAGCCTAAGGGTTGGGAAGCCCCAGGCCTGGGGCTCCCAAAGCCTAAGTGCTGGGGCGCCCCTGGCCAGGTTCTCCCTAATCCTAAGGGCTGGGGCTCCCCAGGCCTAGGGCTCCCTAAGCCTAAGTCCTGGAGCGCCCCAGGCCAGGGGCTCCCTTAGCCTAATGGCTGGAGCGCCCCAGGCTTGCGGCTCCCAAAGCCTAAGGGCTGGGGCGCCCCAGGCCTTGGGCTCCCACAGCCTAAGGGCTGCCCGCCCCAGCCATGGGGCTCCCTAAGCTTAAGGGCTGTGGCGCACAAAGCCTGGGGCTCCCTAAGCCTAAAGGCTTTATCGCCCCAATTGGGGCTCCCTAAGCCTAAGTGCTGGGGCGCCCCAGGCATGGGGTTCCCTAAACTTAAGGGCTGGGACGCCCCTGGCCTGGGGCTCCCTAAGCCTAAGGGCTGGGGCGCCCTAGGCCTGGGGCTCCCTAAGCATAGGGATGGGTTCCCCCAGGCCTGGGCCTCCCTAAGCCTAAGTTCTGGGGCGCCCCAAACCAGGTGCTCCCTAAGCCTAAGGGCTGGGGCGCCCCAGGCGCGGGCTCCCTAAGCCTAAGCGCTGGAGCGCCCCAGTCCTGGGGCACCCAAAGCCTAAGGACTGGGGCGCCCCTGGCCTGGGGCTCCCTTTTCCTAAGGACTGGGGCATCCCAGGCCTGGGGCTCCCAAAGCCGAAGGGCTGGGGCACCCCATGCCTTGGGCTCCCAAAGCCTAAGGTCTGGGGCGCCCCAAGCCTGGGACTCCCTAAGCCTAAGGGCTGGGGCACCCCAGGCCTGGGGCTCTCAAAGCCTAAGGGCTGGGGCGTCCCGGACCTGGGGCTTCCTATGCCTAAGAGCTGGTGCGCCCCAGGCGTGGGGCTCCCTAAGCATAAGAGCTGGGGCGCCCCAGTCCTGGGGCTCCTTAGCCTAAGGGCTGGGGCGCCACAGGCCTGGGGTCCCAAAGCGTAAGGGCTGGTGCGCCCCGGGCCTGGGGCTTCCTAAGCCTAAGGGCTGGGGCGCCCCAGGCCTGGGGCTTCCTAAACCTAAAGGCTGGGGCGCCCCAGGCCTGGGGTTCCAATGCTTAAGGGTTGGTGCGCCCAAGGCCTGGGGCTCCCTAAGACTAAGGGTTGGGGCTCCCTAGGCTGGGGCTCCAAAAGCCTAAGGGCTGGGCCGTCCCAGGCCTGGGGCTCCCTAAGCCTAAGGGCTGGGCGCCCTAGGCCTGGGGCTCTCTAACTCTAAGGTCTTGGGCGCCCAAGGCCTGGGGCTCCCTAAGCCTAAGTCCTAGGGCGCCCCAGGACTGGGGCTCCCTTAGCCTAAGGGCTGGATCGTCCCAGGCCGGGGTTCCCAAACCTACGGGCTGTGGCGCCCCAGGCCTGGGGCTCCCTAAGCGTATGGGATGGGTCGCCCCAGGCCTGGGGCTCTCTAAGCCTAAGTGCTTGGCGCCCCAGGCCAGGTGCTCCCTAAGCCTAAGGGCTGGGGCGCCCCAGGCCTAGGGCTCCCTAAGACTAAGGGCTGGTGAGCCCCAGGCCCGGGCTCCCTAAGCCTAAGCGCTGGGGTGCACCAGTCCTTGGGCTACCTAAGCCTAAGGGCTGGGGCGCCCCAAACCTGGGGCTCCCTAATCCTAAGGGCTGGGGCGCCCCAGTTCTGGGGCTCCTTAACCTAAGGGCTGGGGCGCCCCAGAACTGGGGCTCCCAAAGCCTAAGGGCTTGGGCCCCCCAGTCCTAGGGCTCCCAAAGCTAAGGGCTGGGGCGCCCAGGCCTGGGGCTCCCTTTTCCTAAGGACTGGGGCAGCCCCAGGCCTGGGGCTTCCAGAGCCTAAGGGCTGGGGCACCACAGGCCTGGGGCTCCCTAAGCCTAAGGACTGGGGCAACCCAGGAATGGGGTCCCAAATCCTAAGAGCTGGGCCGCCCCAGGCCTTGGGCTCCCAAAGCCGAAGGGCTGGGGCGGCTCAGGCTTGGCGCTCCCAAAGCCTAAGGGCTGGGGCGCCCCAGGCCTGGAGCTCCCAAAGCCTAAGGGCTGGGGCGCCCCAAGCCTGAGACTCACTAAGCCTAAAGGCTAGGGCGCCCCAGGTCTTGCGTTCCCAAAGCCTAAGTGCTGGGGCACCCCAGGCCTGGGGCACCCAAAGCGTAAGGGTTGGGGCGCCCCAGGCCTGGTGCTCCCTAAGCCTAAGGGCAGGGGCGCCCCAGGCCCGGGCTCCCTAAGCCTAAGCGCTGGGGCGCCTCAGTCCTGGGGCACCCAAAGCCTAAGGGCTGGGGCGCCCCAGGCCTGGTGCTCCCAAAACTAAAGGGCTGGGGCGCCCCAGCCATGGGGCTCCCTAAGCTTAAGGGCTGGGGCGCCCAAAGCCTGGAGCTCCCTAAGCATAAAGGTTTTATCGCCCCACCTGGGGCTCCCTAAGCCTAAGTGCTGGGGCGCCCTAGGTCTGTGGCTCCCTTTTCCTAAGGACTGTGGCACCCCAGGTCTGGGGCTCCCAAAGCCTAAGGGTTTGGGGCGCCACAGGCCTGGGGCTGCCTAAGCCTAAGGGCTGGGGCGCCCCAGGCCTTGGGCTCCCAAAGCCTAAGGGCCGGGGCGCCCAGGTCTAGGGCTCCCAAAGCCTAAGGGCTGGGGCGCTCCAAGCCTGGGACTCCCTAAGCCTAAGGGCTGGGGCACCCCAGGCCTTGGGCTACCAAAGCATAAGTGCTGGTGCGCGCAACGCCTGGGGCTACCTAAGCATAAGGGCTGTGGAGCCCCGGGCCTGGGGCTTTCTATGCCTAAGGGCTGGGGCTCTCCAGGCGTGGGGTTCCCAAAGCCTAAGGGCTGGGGCCCCCTGTGCCTGGGGCTTCCTAAGCCTAATGGCAGGGGTGCCCCAGGCTTGAGGCTCCCTAAACCTAAATGCTGGGGCGCCCAGCCCTGGGGCTCCCTTTTCCTAAGGACTGGGGCGCCCCAGGTCTTGCATTCCCAAAGCCTAAGTGCTGGGGCACCCCAGGCCTAGGGCACCCAAAGCCTAAGGGCTGGGGCGCCCCAGGCCTGGTGCTCCCTAAGCCTAAGGGCAGGGGCGCCCCAGGCCCGGGCTCCCTAAGCCTGAGCGCTGGGGCGCCTCAGTCCTGGGGCACCCAAAGCCTAAGGGCTGGGGCGCCCCAGGCCTGGTGCTCCTAAAACTAAAGGGCTTGGGCGCCCCAGCCATGGGGCTCCCTAAGCTTAAGGGCTGGGGCGCCCAAAGCCTGGAGCTCCCTAAGCATAAAGGTTTTATCGCCCCACCTGGGGCTCCCTAAGCCTAAGTGCTGGGGCGCCCTAGGTCTGTGGCTCCCTTTTCCTAAGGACTGTGGCAACCCAGGCCTGGGGCTCCCAAAGCCTAAGGGTTTGGGGCGCCACAGGCCTGGGGCTGCCTAAGCCTAAGGGCTGGGGCGCCCCAGGAGTGGGGTCCAAAATCCTAAGGGCTGGGGCGCCCCAGGCCTTGGGCTCCCAAAGCCTAAGGGCTGGGGCGCCCAGGTCTAGGGCTCCCAAAGCCTAAGGGCTGGGGCGCTCCAAGCCTGGGACTCCCTAAGCCTAAGGGCTGGGGCGCCCCAAGTCTGGAGCTCCTAAAGCATAAGGGCTGTGGAGCCCCGGGCCTGGGGCTTTCTATGCCTAAGGGCTGGGGCGCTCCAGGCATGGGGTTCCCAAAGCCTAAGGGCTGGGGCCCCCTGGGCCTGGGGCTTCCTAAGCCTAAGGGCAGGGGTGCCCCAGGCTTGAGGCTCCCTAAACCTAAATGCTGGGGCGCCCAGCCCTGGGGCTCCCTTTTCCTAAGGACTGGGGCAGCCCCAGGCCTGGGGCTCCCAAAGCCTAAGGGCTGGGGCGCCACAGGCCAGGGGCTACAAAAGCCTAAGGGCTGGGGCGCCCCAAGCCGGGGACTCCCTAAGCCTAAGGGCTGGGGTGCCCCAGGCCTTGGGTTCCCAAAGCCTAAGTGCTGGGGCACCCCAGACCTGGGGCTCCCTAAGCGTAAGGACTGGGGCATCCCAGTCCTGGGGCTCCTTAGCCTAAGAGCTGGGGCGCACAGTCCTGGGGTCCCAAAGCCTAAAGGCTGGTGGCCCCAGGCCTGGGGCTCCCTAAGCCTAAGGGCTGGGGCGCCCCAGGCCTGTGGCTCCCTAACCATATGGGAAGGGTCCCCCCAGGGTTTGGGCCTACCTAAGCCTAAGTTCTGGGGCGCCCCAGGCCAGGTGCTCCCTAAGCCTAAGGGCCGGGGCGCCCCAGGCCTCGGGCTCCCTAAGCCTAAGGGCTGGGGAGCCCCAGACCCGGTCTCCCTAAGCCTAAGCGCTGGGGCGCCCCAGGCCTGGGCTTCGCTAAGCCTAAAGGCTTTATCGCCCCACCTGGGGTTCCCTAAACCTAAGTGCTGGGGCGCCCCAGGCCTGGGCTTCGCTAAGCCTAAGGGCTGGTGTGCCCCTGGCCCTGGGCTCCCTAAGCCTAAGGGCTTGGGTGCCCCAGGCCTGGGGCTCCCTAAGCCTAAGTCCTGGAGCGCCCCAGGCCAGGGGCTCCCTAAGACTAATGGCTGGAGCGCCCCAGGCCTGCGGCTCCCAAAGCCTAAGGGCTGGGGCGCCCCAGGCCTTGGGCTCCCACAGCCTAAGGGCTGGGGCGCCCCAGGCCTGGGGCTCCCTAAGTTTAAGGGCTGGGGCATCTCAGGCCTGGGGCTACCTAAGCCTAAGCGCAGGGGCGCCCCAGGACTAGGGGTCCCTAATCATAATGGCTGGGGCACCCCAGGCCTGGGCTTCCCTAAGCCTAAGTGCAGGGGCACCCCTGGCAAGTTTCTCCCTATGCCTAAGGGCTGGGGCGCCACAGGCATGAGGCTCCCTAAGCCTAAGGGCTGGGCGCCCTAGGCCTTGGGCTCCCAAAGCCTAAGGGCTGGGGCGCCCAGGTCTAGGGCTCCCAAAGCCTAAGGGCTGCTGCGCTCCAAGCGGGGGACTCCCTAAGCCTAAGGCTGGGGCACCCCAGGCCTTGGGCTACCAAAGCATAAGTGCTGGTGCGCGCAACGCCTGGGGCTACCTAAGCCTAAGGGCTGGGGCGCCCCAAGCCTGGGGCTCCTAAAGCATAAGGGCTGGGAAGCCCCGGACCTGGGGCTTTCTATGCCTAAGGGCTGGGGCGCTCCAGGCGTGGGGTTCCCAAAGCCTAAGGGCTGGGGCTCCCTGGGCCTGAGGCTTCCTAAGCCTAAGGGCTGGGGTGCCCCAGACTTGAGGCTCCTTAAACCTAAATGCTGGGGCGCCCAGCCCTGGGGCTCCCTTTTCCTAAGGACTGGGGAAGCCCCAGGCCTGGGGCTCCCAAAGCCTAAGGGCTGGGGCGCCACAGGCCTGGGGCTACAAAAGCCTAAGGGCTGGGGCGACCCAAGCCTGGGACTCCCTAAGCCTAAGGGCTGGGGTGCCCCAGGCCTTGGGTTCCCAAAGCCTAAGTGCTGGTGCACCCCAGACCTGGAGCTCCCTAAGCGTAAGGACTGGGGCATCCCAGTCCTGGGGCTCCTTAGCCTAAGTTCTGGGGCGCCCCAGGCCAGGTGCTCCCTAAGCCTAAAGACCGGGGCGCCCCAGGCCTAAGGCTCCCTAAGCCTAAGTGCTGGGGCGCCCCATGTCCGGTCTCCATAAGCCTAAGCGCTGGGGCGCCCCAGGCCTGGGCTTCGCTAAGCCTAAAGGCTTTATCGCCCCACCTGGGGCTCCCTAAGCCTAAGTGCTGGGGCGCCCCAGGCCTGGGCTTCGCTAAGCCTAAGGGCTGGTGCGCCCCTGGCTCTGGGCTCCCTAAGCCTAAGGGCTTGGGCGCCCCAGGCCTGGGGCTCCCTAAGCATATGGGATGGGTCCCCCCAGGCCTGGGCTTCCCTAAGCCTAAGTTCTGGGGCGCCCCAGGCCAGATGCTCCCTAAGCCTAAGGGCTGGGGCGCCCCAGGCCTGGGGCTCCCTAAGCCTAAGGGCTGGGGCGCCCCAGGCCCGGGCTGCCTAAGCCTAAGCGCTGGGGTGCCTCAGTCCTGGGGCACCCAAAGCCTAAGGGCTGGGACGTCCCCGGGCTGGGGCTCCCTTTTCGTAAGGACTGGGGCTCCCCAGGCCTGGGGCTCCCAAAGCAAAAAGGCTGGGGCGTCCCAGGCCTGGTGCTCCCAAAGCCAAAGGGCTGGGCCGCCCCAGCCATGGGGCTCCCTAAGCTTAAGGGCTGGGGCGCCCAAAGCCTGGGGCTCCCTAAGCCTAAAGGCTTTATCGCCCCAATTGGGGCTCCCTAAGCCTAAGTGCGGGGGTGCCCCAGGCCTGGGGTTCCCTAAACCTAAGGGCTGGTGCGCCCCTAGCCTGGGGCTCCCTAAGCCTAAGGGCTGGGGCACCCCTGGCCTGGGGCTCCCTAAGCATATGGGATGGGTCCCCCCAGGCCTGGGCCTCCCTAAGCCTAAGTTCTGGGGCGCCCCAGGCCAGGTGCTCCCTAAGCCTAAGGGCTGGGGAGCCCCAGGCCCGGGCTCCCTAAGCCTAAGCGCTGGGGCGCCCCAGTCCTGGGGCACCCAATGCCTAAGGGCTGGGGCGCCCCAGGTCTGGGGCTCCCTTTTCCTAAGGACTGGGGCACCCCTGGCCTGGGGCTCCCAAAGCCGAAGGGCTGGGGCACCCATGCCTTGGGCTCCCAAAGCCTAAGGTCTGGGGCGTCCCAAGCCTGGGTCTCCCTAAGCCTAAGGGATCGTGCGCCCCGGGCCTGGGGCTTCCTAAGCATAAGGGCTGGGGCGCCCCAAGCCTGGGCCTCCCTAAACCTAAAAGCTGGGGCGCCCCAGGCCTGGGGTCCCAATGCTTAAGGGTTGGTGCGCCCAAAGCCTGGGGCTCCCTAAGCCTAAAGGTTGGGGCTCCCTAGGCTGGGGCTCCAAAAGCCTAAGGGCAGGGGCGACCCAGGCCTGGGGTTCCCAAAGCCTAATGGCTGGGGCGCCAAGGCCTGAGGCTCCCAAAGCCTAAGGGCTGGGGCGCCCCAGGCCTGGGGTCCCAATGCTTAAGGGCTGGTGAGCCCAAGGCTTGGGGCTCCCTAAGCCTAAGGGCTGGGGCGCCCCTGGCCTGGGGCTCCCTTTTCGTAAGGACTGGGGCATCCCAGGCCTGGGGCTCCCAAAGCCGAAGGGCTGGGGCACCCCATGCCTTGGGCTCCCAAAGCCTAAGGTCTGGGGCGCCCCAAGCCTGGGACTCCCTAAGCCTAAGGGCTGGGGCACCCCAGGCCTGGGGCTCTCAAAGCCTAAGGGCTGGGGCGTCCCAGACCTCGGGCTTCCTATGCCTAAGGGCTGGGGCGCCACAGGCCTGGGGTCCCAAAGCGTAAGGGCTGGTGCGCCCCGGGCCTGGGGCTTCCTAAGCCTAAGGGCTGGGGCGCCCCAGGCCTGGGGCTTCCTAAACCTAAAGGCTGGGGCGCCCCAGGCCTGGGGTTCCAATGCTTAAGGGTTGGTGCGCCCAAGGCCTGGGGCTCCCTAAGACTAAGGGTTGGGGCTCCCTAGGCTGGGGCTCCAAAAGCCTAAGGGCTGGGCCGTCCCAGGCCTGGGGCTCCCTAAGCCTAAGGGCTGGGCGCCCTAGGCCTGGGGCTCTCTAACTCTAAGGTCTTGGACGCCCAAGGCCTGGGGCTCCCTAAGCCTAAGTCCTAGGGCGCCCCAGGACTGGGGCTCCCTTAGCCTAAGGGCTGGATCGTCCCAGGCCGGGGCTCCCAAACCTACGGGCTGTGGCGCCCCAGGCCTGGGGCTCCCTAAGCGTATGGGATGGGTCGCCCCAGGCCTGGGGCTCTCTAAGCCTAAGTGCTTGGCGCCCCAGGCCAGGTGCTCCCTAAGCCTAAGGGCTGGGGCGCCCCAGGCCTAGGGCTCCCTAAGACTAAGGGCTGGTGAGCCCCAGGCCCGGGCTCCCTAAGCCTAAGCGCTGGGGCGCACCAGTCCTTGGGCTACCTAAGCCTAAGGGCTGGGGCGCCCCAAACCAGGGGCTCCCTAATCCTAAGGGCTAGGGCGCCCCAGTTCTGGGGCTCCTTAACCTAAGGGCTGGGTCGCCCCAGAACTGGGGCTCCCAAAGCCTAAGGGCTTGGGCCCCCCAGTCCTAGGGCTCCCAAAGCTAAGGGCTGGGGCGCCCAGGCCTGGGGCTCCCTTTTCCTAAGGACTGGGGCAGCCCCAGGCCTGGGGCTACCAGAGCCTAAGGGCTGGGGCACCACAGGCCTGGGGCTCCCTAAGCCTAAGGACTGGGGCAACCCAGGAATGGGGTCCCAAATCCTAAGAGCTGGGTGCCCCAGGCATTGGGCTCCCAAAGCCGAAGGGCTGGGGCGGCTCAGGCTTGGCGCTCCCAAAGCCTAAGGGCTGGGGCGCCCCAGGCCTAGAGCTCCCAAAGCCTAACGGCTGGGGCGCCCCAAGCCTGAGACTCACTAAGCCTAAGGGCTGGGGCGCCCCAGGTCTTGCGTTCCCAAAGCCTAAGTGCTGGGGCACCCCAGGCCTGGGGCACCCAAAGCCTAAGGGCTGGGGCGCCCCAGGCCTGGTGCTCCCTAAGCCTAAGGGCAGGGGCGCCCCAGGCCCGGGCTCCCTAAGCCTAAGCGCTGGGGCTCCTCAGTCCTGGGGCACCCAAAGCCTAAGGGCTGGGGCGCCCCAGGCCTGGTGCTCCCAAAACTAAAGGGCTGGGGCGCCCCAGCCATGGGGCTCCCTAAGCCTAAGTGCTGGGGCGTCCTAGGTCTGTGGCTCCCTTTTCCTAAGGACTGTGGCACCCCAGGCCTGGGGCTCCCAAAGCCTAAGGGTTTGGGGCGCCACAGGCCTGGGGCTGCCTAAGCCTAAGGGCTGGGGCGCCCCAGGCCTTGGGCTTCCAAAGCCTAAGGGCCGGGGCGCCCAGGTCTAGGGCTCCCAAAGCCTAAGGGCTGGGGCGCTCCAAGCCTGGGACTCCCTAAGCCTAAGGGCTGGAGCGCCCCAGTCCTGGGGCTACCCAAGCCTAAGGGTGGGGCGCCCCTAGCCTGGGACTCCCTAAGCCTAAGGGCTGGGGCGCCCCAGGCCTTGGGCCTCCAAAGGCTAAGTGCTGGGGCACCACCGGCCTGAGGCTCCCTAAGCCTAAGGGCTGGGGTGCCCCAGGCCTTGGGCTCCCAAAGCCAAAGGACTGCGGGGTCCCAGGCATGGGGCTCCCTAAGCCTAAGTGCTGGGGCGCCCTAGGCCTGGGCCTCCCTAACTCTAAGGGCTGGGTCGCCCCAGGCCTGGGGCTCCCTAAGCCTAAGGGCTGGGGCTCCCCAGGCCTTGGGCTCCCTAAGCCTAAGTTCTGGAGCTCCCCAGGCCAGGGGCTCCCGAAGCCTAATGGCTGGAGCGCTCCAGGCCTGCGGCTCCCAAACCTAAGGGCTGGGGCCCCCCAGGCCTTGGGCTCCCACAGCCTAAGGGCTGCCCGCCCCAGCCATGGGGCTCCCTAAGCTTAAGGGCTGGGGCGCCCAAAGCCTGGGGCTCCCTAAGCCTAAAGGCTTTATCGCCCCAATTGGGGCTCCCTAAGCCTAAGTGCTGGGGCGCCCCAGAATTGGGGTTCCCTAAACTTAAGGGCTGGGGCGCCACTGGCTTGGGGCTCCCTAAGCCTAAGGGCTGGGGCGCCCTAGGCCTGGGGCTCCCTAAGCATATGGGATGGGTTCCCCCAGGCCTGGGCCTCCCTAAGCCTAAGTTCTGGGGCGCCCCAGGCCAGGTTCTACCTAAGCCTAAGGGCTGGGGCGCCCCAGGCCCGGGCTCCCTAAGCCTAAGGGCTGGGGCGCCCCAGGCCCGGGCTCCCTAAGCCTAAGCGCTGGGGCGCCCCAGTCCTGGGGCACCCAAAGCTTAAGGGCTGGGGCGCCCCAGGACTGGGGCTCCCTTTTCCTAAGGACTGGGGCACCCCAGGCCTGGGGCTCCCAAAGCCGAAGGGCTGGGGCACCCCATGCCTTGGGCTCCCACAGCCTAAGGTCTGGGGCGCCCCAAGCCTGGGACTCCCTAAGCCTAAGGGCTGGGGCGCCCCAGGCATGAGGCTCCCTAAGTCTAAGGGCGGGGGCGTCCCAGGCCTGGGGTTCCTTAATCCTACGGTCTGGGGAGCCCCAGGTATGAGGTTCCCTAAGCCTAAGGGCTGGGGTGCCCTAGGCCTGGGGCTCCCTAACTGTAAGGGTTGGGGCGCCCAAGACCTGGGGCTCCCTAAGCCTAAGAGCTGGGGAGTCCCAGGCCGGTGTACCCAAAGCCTAAGGGCTGGGGCGACCCAGGCCTGGGGCTCCATAAGCCTAAGGGTGGGTCGCCCCAGGCCTGGCGCTCCCTAAGCCTAAATGCTGTGGCGCCCCAGGCCTGGGGCTCCCTAAGCCTAAGTTCTGGGGCGCCCCAGACCAGGTGCGCCCTAAGCCAAAGGGCTAGGGCGTCCCAGGCAAAGGGCTCCCTAAGCCTAAGGCCTGGGGCGCCCCAGGCCCGGTGCTCCCTAACCCTAAGTGCTGGAGCGCCCCAGGCCTGCGGCTCCCAAAGCCTAAGGGCTGGGGCGCCCCAGGCCTGGGGCTCCCCAAGCCTAAGGGCTGGGGCGCCCCAGGCCTAGGGCTCCCTAAGCCTATGGTCTGGGGCGCCCCAGGCGCAGGACTCCCTAAGCCTAATGGCTGGAGTGCTCCAGGCCTGCGGCTCCCAAAGCCTAAGGGCTGGGGCACCCCAGACCTGGGGTTCCATAAGCCTTAGGGCTGCGGCGTCCCAGACCTGGGGCTACCTAAGCCTAAGGGCAGGGGCGCCCCAGGCCTGGGGCTACCTAAGGCTAAGGGCAGTGGCGCCCAGGCCTGGGGGTCTCTAATCCTAATGGCTGGGGCGCCCCAGGCCTGCGGCTCCCTAATCCTAAGGGCTGGGGCGCCCCAGGCCTTGGGCTCCCAAAGCCTGAGGGCTGGGAGGCCCCATGCGTGGAGCTCCCTAAGCCTAAGGGCTGGGAAGCCCCAGGCCTGGGGCTCCCAAAGCATAAGTGCAGGGGCGCCCCTGGCCAGGTTCTCCCTAATCCTAAGGGCTGGGGCGCCCTAGGCCTGGGGCTCCCTAACTCTAAGGGCTGGGTCGCCCCAGGCCCGGGGCTCCCTAAGCCTAAGGGCTGGGGCTCCCCAGGCCTAGGGCTCCCTAAGCCTAAGTCCTGGAGCGCCCCAGGCCAGGGGCTCCCTAAGCCTAATGGCTGGAGCGACCCAGGCCTGCGGCTCCCAAAGCCTAAGGGCTGGGGCGACCCAGGCCTTGGGCTACCACAGCCTAAGGGCTGGGGCGCCCCAGGCCTGGGGCTCCCTAAGTCTAAGGGCTGGGGCGTCTCAAGCCTGGGGCTACCTAAGCCTAAGCGCAGGGGCGCCCCAGGCCTGGGGGTGCCTAATCCTAATGGCTTGGGCACCCCAGGCATGGGCTTCCCTAAGCCTAAGTGCAGGGGCACCCCTGGCAAGTTTCTCCCTATGCCTAAGGGCTGGGGCGCCCCAGGCATGAGGCTCCCTAAGCCTAAGGGCTGGGCGCCCTAGACCTGGGGCTCCCTAACTCTAAGGGCTTAGGCGCCCAAGGCCTGGGGCTCCCTAAGCCTAAGTCCTAGGGCGCCCCAGGTTGGGGCTCCCTAAGCCTAAGGACTGGGGCGCCCCAGGCCTGGGGCTTCCAAATCCTAAGGACTGGGGCGCCCCAGCCCTGTGGCTTCCTAAGCTTAAGGGTTGGGGCGCAAAAGGCCTAGGGCTACCTAAGCCTAAAGGCTTGGCTCCCCACCTGGGGCTCCCTAAGCCTAAGGGAAGGGACGTCCTAGGCCTGGGGCTCTCAAAGCCTAAGGGCTGGGGCGCCCCAGGCATGGGGCTCCCTAAGCCTGTAGGTGGGTCTCCCCAGGCCCTGGGACTCCCTAAGCCTAAGCGCAGGGGCACCCCAGGCCTGCGGCTACCTAAGGCTAAGGGCTGGGTCGCCAAAGGCCTTGGGCTACCAAAGCCTGGGGGCTGGGAGGCCCCATGCGTGGAGCTCCCTAAGCCTAAGGTTTGGGAAACCCCAGGCCTGGGGCTCCCAAAGCCTAAGTGCTGGGGCGCCCCTGGCCAGGTTCTCCCTAATCCTAAGGGCTGGGGCGCCCTAGGCCTGGGGCTCCCTAACTCTAAGGGCTGGGTCGCCCCAGGCCTGGGGCTCCCTAAGCCTAAGGGCTGGGGCTCCCCAGGCCTAGGGCTCCCTAAGCCTAAGTTCTGGAGCGCCCCAGGCCAGGGGCTCCCTAAGCCTAATGGCTGGAGCGCCCCAGGCCTGCGGCTCCCAAAGCCTAAGGGCTGGGGCGCCCCAGGCCTTGGGCTCCCACAGCCTAAGGGCTGCCCGCCCCAGCCATGGGGCTCCCTAAGCCTAAGTGCTGGGGCGTCCTAGGTCTGTGGCTCCCTTTTCCTAAGGACTGTGGCACCCCAGGCCTGGGGCTCCCAAAGCCTAAGGGTTTGGGGCGCCACAGGCCTGGGGCTGCCTAAGCCTAAGGGCTGGGGCGCCCCAGGCCTTGGGCTTCCAAAGCCTAAGGGCCGGGGCGCCCAGGTCTAGGGCTCCCAAAGCCTAAGGGCTGGGGCGCTCCAAGCCTGGGACTCCCTAAGCCTAAGGGCTGGAGCGCCCCAGTCCTGGGGCTACCCAAGCCTAAGGGTGGGGCGCCCCTAGCCTGGGACTCCCTAAGCCTAAGGGCTGGGGCGCCCCAGGCCTTGGGCCTCCAAAGGCTAAGTGCTGGGGCACCACCGGCCTGAGGCTCCCTAAGCCTAAGGGCTGGGGTGCCCCAGGCCTTGGGCTCCCAAAGCCAAAGGACTGCGGGGTCCCAGGCATGGGGCTCCCTAAGCCTAAGTGCTGGGGCGCCCTAGGCCTGGGCCTCCCTAACTCTAAGGGCTGGGTCGCCCCAGGCCTGGGGCTCCCTAAGCCTAAGGGCTGGGGCTCCCCAGGCCTTGGGCTCCCTAAGCCTAAGTTCTGGAGCTCCCCAGGCCAGGGGCTCCCGAAGCCTAATGGCTGGAGCGCTCCAGGCCTGCGGCTCCCAAACCTAAGGGCTGGGGCCCCCCAGGCCTTGGGCTCCCACAGCCTAAGGGCTGCCCGCCCCAGCCATGGGGCTCCCTAAGCTTAAGGGCTGGGGCGCCCAAAGCCTGGGGCTCCCTAAGCCTAAAGGCTTTATCGCCCCAATTGGGGCTCCCTAAGCCTAAGTGCTGGGGCGCCCCAGAATTGGGGTTCCCTAAACTTAAGGGCTGGGGCGCCACTGGCTTGGGGCTCCCTAAGCCTAAGGGCTGGGGCGCCCTAGGCCTGGGGCTCCCTAAGCATATGGGATGGGTTCCCCCAGGCCTGGGCCTCCCTAAGCCTAAGTTCTGGGGCGCCCCAGGCCAGGTTCTACCTAAGCCTAAGGGCTGGGGCGCCCCAGGCCCGGGCTCCCTAAGCCTAAGGGCTGGGGCGCCCCAGGCCCGGGCTCCCTAAGCCTAAGCGCTGGGGCGCCCCAGTCCTGGGGCACCCAAAGCTTAAGGGCTGGGGCGCCCCAGGACTGGGGCTCCCTTTTCCTAAGGACTGGGGCACCCCAGGCCTGGGGCTCCCAAAGCCGAAGGGCTGGGGCACCCCATGCCTTGGGCTCCCACAGCCTAAGGTCTGGGGCGCCCCAAGCCTGGGACTCCCTAAGCCTAAGGGCTGGGGCGCCCCAGGCATGAGGCTCCCTAAGTCTAAGGGCGGGGGCGTCCCAGGCCTGGGGTTCCTTAATCCTACGGTCTGGGGAGCCCCAGGTATGAGGTTCCCTAAGCCTAAGGGCTGGGGTGCCCTAGGCCTGGGGCTCCCTAACTGTAAGGGTTGGGGCGCCCAAGACCTGGGGCTCCCTAAGCCTAAGAGCTGGGGAGTCCCAGGCCGGTGTACCCAAAGCCTAAGGGCTGGGGCGACCCAGGCCTGGGGCTCCATAAGCCTAAGGGTGGGTCGCCCCAGGCCTGGCGCTCCCTAAGCCTAAATGCTGTGGCGCCCCAGGCCTGGGGCTCCCTAAGCCTAAGTTCTGGGGCGCCCCAGACCAGGTGCGCCCTAAGCCAAAGGGCTAGGGCGTCCCAGGCAAAGGGCTCCCTAAGCCTAAGGCCTGGGGCGCCCCAGGCCCGGTGCTCCCTAACCCTAAGTGCTGGAGCGCCCCAGGCCTGCGGCTCCCAAAGCCTAAGGGCTGGGGCGCCCCAGGCCTGGGGCTCCCCAAGCCTAAGGGCTGGGGCGCCCCAGGCCTAGGGCTCCCTAAGCCTATGGTCTGGGGCGCCCCAGGCGCAGGGCTCCCTAAGCCTAATGGCTGGAGTGCTCCAGGCCTGCGGCTCCCAAAGCCTAAGGGCTGGGGCACCCCAGACCTGGGGTTCCATAAGCCTTAGGGCTGCGGCGTCCCAGACCTGGGGCTACCTAAGCCTAAGGGCAGGGGCGCCCCAGGCCTGGGGCTACCTAAGGCTAAGGGCAGTGGCGCCCAGGCCTGGGGGTCTCTAATCCTAATGGCTGGGGCGCCCCAGGCCTGCGGCTCCCTAATCCTAAGGGCTGGGGCGCCCCAGGCCTTGGGCTCCCAAAGCCTGAGGGCTGGGAGGCCCCATGCGTGGAGCTCCCTAAGCCTAAGGGCTGGGAAGCCCCAGGCCTGGGGCTCCCAAAGCATAAGTGCAGGGGCGCCCCTGGCCAGGTTCTCCCTAATCCTAAGGGCTGGGGCGCCCTAGGCCTGGGGCTCCCTAACTCTAAGGGCTGGGTCGCCCCAGGCCCGGGGCTCCCTAAGCCTAAGGGCTGGGGCTCCCCAGGCCTAGGGCTCCCTAAGCCTAAGTCCTGGAGCGCCCCAGGCCAGGGGCTCCCTAAGCCTAATGGCTGGAGCGACCCAGGCCTGCGGCTCCCAAAGCCTAAGGGCTGGGGCGACCCAGGCCTTGGGCTACCACAGCCTAAGGGCTGGGGCGCCCCAGGCCTGGGGCTCCCTAAGTCTAAGGGCTGGGGCGTCTCAAGCCTGGGGCTACCTAAGCCTAAGCGCAGGGGCGCCCCAGGCCTGGGGGTGCCTAATCCTAATGGCTTGGGCACCCCAGGCATGGGCTTCCCTAAGCCTAAGTGCAGGGGCACCCCTGGCAAGTTTCTCCCTATGCCTAAGGGCTGGGGCGCCCCAGGCATGAGGCTCCCTAAGCCTAAGGGCTGGGCGCCCTAGACCTGGGGCTCCCTAACTCTAAGGGCTTAGGCGCCCAAGGCCTGGGGCTCCCTAAGCCTAAGTCCTAGGGCGCCCCAGGTTGGGGCTCCCTAAGCCTAAGGACTGGGGCGCCCCAGGCCTGGGGCTTCCAAATCCTAAGGACTGGGGCGCCCCAGCCCTGTGGCTTCCTAAGCTTAAGGGTTGGGGCGCAAAAGGCCTAGGGCTACCTAAGCCTAAAGGCTTGGCTCCCCACCTGGGGCTCCCTAAGCCTAAGGGAAGGGACGTCCTAGGCCTGGGGCTCTCAAAGCCTAAGGGCTGGGGCGCCCCAGGCATGGGGCTCCCTAAGCCTGTAGGTGGGTCTCCCCAGGCCCTGGGACTCCCTAAGCCTAAGCGCAGGGGCACCCCAGGCCTGCGGCTACCTAAGGCTAAGGGCTGGGTCGCCAAAGGCCTTGGGCTCCCAAAGCCTGGGGGCTGGGAGGCCCCATGCGTGGAGCTCCCTAAGCCTAAGGTTTGGGAAACCCCAGGCCTGGGGCTCCCAAAGCCTAAGTGCTGGGGCGCCCCTGGCCAGGTTCTCC
This sequence comes from Tenrec ecaudatus, assembly GCF_050624435.1. Taxonomy (NCBI): domain Eukaryota; kingdom Metazoa; phylum Chordata; class Mammalia; order Afrosoricida; family Tenrecidae; genus Tenrec; species Tenrec ecaudatus. Next base: position 768,659 of record NW_027459526.1, read on the forward strand.
CTAATCCTAAGGGCTGGGGCGCCCTAGGCCTGGGGCTCCCTAACTCTAAGGGCTGGGTCGCCCCAGGCCTGGGGCTCCCTAAGCCTAAGGGCTGGGGCTCCCCAGGCCTAGGGCTCCCTAAGCCTAAGTTCTGGAGCGCCCCAGGCCAGGGGCTCCCTAAGCCTAATGGCTGGAGCGCCCCAGGCCTGCGGCTCCCAAAGCCTAAGGGCTGGGGCGCCCCAGGCCTTGGGCTCCCACAGCCTAAGGGCTGCCCGCCCCAGCCATGGGGCTCCCTAAGCGTAAGGGCTGGGGCGCCCAAAGCCTGGGGCTCCCTAATCCTAAAGGCTTTATCGCCCCAATTGGGGCTCCCTAAGCCTAAGTGCTGAGGCGACCCAGGCCTGGGGTTCCCTAAACTTAAGGGCTGGGGCGCCCTAGGCCTGGGGCTCCCTAAGCATATGGGATGAGTTCCCCCAGGCCTGGGCCTCCCTAAGCCTAAGGGCTGGGGCGCCCCAGGCCAGGTGCTCCCTAAGCCTAAGGGCTGGGGCGCCCCAGGCCCGGGCTCCCTAAGCCTAAGCGCTGGGGCGCCCCAGTCCTGGGGCACCCAAAGCCTAAGGGCTGGGGCGCCCCAGGCCTGGGGCTCCCTTTTCCTAAGAACTGGAGCACCCCAGGCCTGGGGCTCCCAAAGCCGAAGGGCTGGGGCACCCCATGCCTTGGGCTCCCACAGCCTAAGGTCTGGGGCGCCCCAAGCCTGGGACTCCCTAAGCCTAAGGCCTGGGGCGCCCCAGGCATGAGGCTCCCTAAGTCTAAGGGCGGGGGCGTCCCAGGCCTGGGGTTCCTTAATCCTACGGTCTGGGGAGCCCCAGGTATGAGGTTCCCTAAGCCTAAGGGCTGGGGTGCTCTAGGCCTGGGGCTCCCTAATTGAAAGGGTTGGGGCGCCCAAGACCTGGGGCTCCCTAAGCCTAAGAGCTGGGGAGTCCCAGGCCGGTGTACCCAAAGCCTAAGGACTGGGGCGACCCAGGCCTGGGGCTCCATAAGCCTAAGGGTGGGTCGCCCCAGGCCTGGCGCTCCCTAAGCCTAAATGCTGTGGCGCCCCAGGCCTGGGGCTCCCTAAGCCTAAGTTCTGGGGCGCCCCAGACCAGGTGCGCCCTAAGCCTAAGGGCTAGGGCGTCCCAGGCAAAGGGCTCCCTAAGCCTAAGGCCTGGGGCGCCCCAGGCCCGGTGCTCCCTAACCCTAAGTGCTGGAGCGCCCCAGGCCTGCAGCTCCCAAAGCCTAAGGGCTGGGGCACCCCAGGCCTGGGGCTCCCTAAGCCTAAGGGCTGGGGCGCCCCAGGCCTAGGGCTCCCTAAGCCTATGGTCTGAGGCGCCCCAGGCCCAGGGCTCCCTAAGCCTAATGGCTGGAGTGCCCCAGGCCTGCGGCTCTCAAAGCCTAAGGGCTGGGGCACCCCAGACCTGGGGTTCCATAAGCCTTAGGGCTGCGGCGTCCCAGACCTGGGGCTACCTAAGCCTAAGGGCAGGGGCGCCCCAGGCCTGGGGCTACCTACGGCTAAGGGCAGTGGCGCCCCAAGCCTGGGGGTCTCTAATCCTAATGGCTGGGGCACCCCAGGCCTGGGGCTCCCTAAGCCTAAGTGCAGGGGCGCCCCAGGCCTGCGGCTCCCTAATCCTAAGGGCTGGGGCGCCCCAGGCCTTGGGCTCCCAAAGCCTGAGGGCTGGGAGGCCCCATGCGTGGAGCTCCCTAAGCCTAAGGGCTGGGAAGCCCCAGGCCTGGGGCTCCCAAAGCCTGGGGGCTGGGAGGCCCCATGCGTGGAGCTCCCTAAGCCTAAGGTTTGGGGAGCCCCAGGCCTGGGGCTCCCAAAGCCTAAGTGCTGGGGCGCCCCTGGCCAGGTTCTCCCTAATCCTAAGGGCTGGGGCGCCCTAGGCCTGGGGCTCCCTAACTCTAAGGGCTGGGTCGCCCCAGGCCTGGGGCTCCCTAAGCCTAAGGGCTGGGGCTCCCCAGGCCTAGGGCTCCCTAAGCCTAAGTTCTGGAGCGCCCCAGGCCAGGGGCTCCCTAAGCCTAATGGCTGGAGCGCCCCAGGCCTGCGGCTCTCAAAGCCTAAGGGCTGGGGCGCCCCAGGCCTTGGGCTCCCACAGCCTAAGGGCTGCCCGCCCCAGCCATGGGGCTCCCTAAGCTTAAGGGCTGTGGCGCCCAAAGCCTGGGGCTCCCTAAGCCTAAAGGCTTTATCGCCCCAATTGGGGCTCCCTAAGCCTAAGTGCTGGGGCGCCCCAGGCCTGGGGTTCCCTAAACTTAAGGGCTGGGGCGCCCCTGGCCTGGGGCTCCCTAAGCCTAAGGGCTGGGGCGCCCTAGGCCTGGGGCTCCCTAAGCATATGGGATGGGTTCCCCCAGGCCTGGGCCTCCCTAAGCCTAAGTTCTGGGGCGCCCCAGGCATGAGGCTCCCTAAGCCTAAGGGCTGGGGCGCCCCAGGCCCGGGCTCCCTAAGCCTAAGCGCTGGGGCGCCCCAGTCATGGGGCACCCAAAGCCTAAAGGCTGGGGCGCCCCAGGCCTGGGGTCCCCTTTTCCTAAGGACTGGGGCACCCCAGGCCTGGGGCTCCCAAATCCGAAGGGCTGGGGCACCCCATGCCTTGGGCTCCCAAAGCCTAAGGTCTGGGGTGCCCCAAGACTGGGACTCCCTAAGCCTAAGGGCTGGGGCGCCCCAGGCCTTGGGTTCCTTAAGCCTAAGTGCTGGGGCGCCCCAGGCATGAGGCTCCCTAAGTCTAAGGGCAGGGGCGTCCCAGGCCTGGGGTTCCTTAATCCTACTGTCTGGGGAGCCCCAGGTATGAGGCTCCCTAAGCCTAAGGGCTGGGGCGCCCTAGGCCTGGGGCTCCCTAACTATAAGGGCAGGGGCGCCCAAGACTTGGGGCTCCCTAAGCCTAAGAGCTGGGGAGTCCCAGGCCGGTGCACCCAAAGCCTAAGGGCTGGGGCGCCCCAGGCCTGGGGTTCCATAAGCCTAAGGGTGGGTCGCCCCAGGCCTGGCGCTCCCTAAGCCTAAATGCTGTGGCGCCCCAGGCCTGGGGCTCCCTAAGCCTAAGTTCTGGGGCGCCGCAGACCAGGTGCGCACTAAGCCTAAGGGCTGGGGCGCCCCAGGCCTTGGGTTCTTTAAGCCTAAGTGCTGGGGCGCCCCAGGCATGAGGCTCCCTAAGTCTAAGGGCAGGGGCGTCCCAGGCCTGGGGTTCCTTAATCCTACTGTCTGGGGAGCCCCAGGTATGAGGCTCCCTAAGCCTAAGGGCTGGGGCGCCCTAGGCCTGGGGCTCCCTAACTATAAGGGCAGGGGCGCCCAAGACTTGGGGCTCCCTAAGCCTAAGAGCTGGGGAGTCCCAGGCCGGTGCACCCAAAGCCTAAGGGCTGGGGCGCCCCAGGCCTGGGGTTCCATAAGCCTAAGGGTGGGTCGCCCCAGGCCTGGCGCTCCCTAAGCCTAAATGCTGTGGCGCCCCAGGCCTGGGGCTCCCTAAGCCTAAGTTCTGGGGCGCCGCAGACCAGGTGCGCACTAAGCCTAAGGGCTAGGGCGTCCCAGGCCAAGGGCTCCCTAAGCCTAAGGTCTGGGGCGCCCCAGGCCTGGTGCTCCCTAACCCTAAGTGCTGGAGCGCCCCAGGCCTGCGGCTCCCAAAGCCGAAGGGCTGGGGCGCCCCAGGCCTGGGGCTCCCTAAGCCTAAGGGCTTGGGCGCCCCAGGCTTAGGGCTCCCTAAGCCTATGGCCTGGGGCGCCCCAGGCCCAGGGCTCCCTAAGCCTAATGGCTGGAGTACCCCAGGCCTGCGGCTCCCAAAGCCTAAGGGCTGGGGCACCCCAGACCTGGGGTTCCATAAGCCTTAGGGCTGGGGCGTCCCAGACCTGGGGCTACCTAAGCCTAAGGGCAGGGGCGCCCCAGGCCTGGGGCTACCTAAGCCAAAGGGCAGTGCCGCCCCAGGCCTGGGGGTCTCTAATCCTAATGGCTGGGGAACCCCAGCCTGGAGCTCCCTAAGCCTAAGTGCAGGGGCGCCCCAGGCCTGCGGCTCCGTAATCCTAAGGGCTGGGGCGCCCCAGGCCTTGGGCTCCCAAAGCCTGAGGGTTGGGAGGCCCCATGCGTGGAGCTCCCTAAGCCTAAGGGCTGGGAAGGCCCAGGCCTGGGGCTCCCAAAGCATAAGTGCAGGGGCGCCCCTGGCCAGGTTCTCCCTAATCCTAAGGGCTGGGGCGCCCTAGGCCTGGGGCTCCCTAACTCTAAGGGCTGGGTGGCCCCAGGCCTGGGGCTCCCAAAGCCTAAGGGCTGGGGCTCCCCAGGCCTAGGGCTCCCTAAGCCTAAGTCCTGGAGTGCCCCAGGCCAGGGGCTCCCTAAACCTAATGGCTGGAGCGCCCCAGCCCTGCGGCTCCCAAAGCCTAAGGGCTGGGGCGCCCCAGGCCTTGGGCTACCACAGCCTAAGGGCTGGGGCGCCCCAGGCCTGGGGCTCCCTAAGTCTAAGGGCTGGGGCGTCTCAGGCCTGGGGCTACCTAAGCCTAAGCGCAAGGGCGCCCCAGGCCTGGGGGTCCCTAATCCTAATGGCTGGGGCACCCCATCCTGGGCTTCCCTAAGCCTAAGTGCAGGGGCACCCCTGGCCAGTTTCTCCCTATGCCTAAGGGCTGGGGCGCCCCAGGCATGAGGCTCCCTAAACCTAAGGGCTGGGCGCCCTAGGCCTGGGGCTCCCTAACTCTAAGGGCTTAGGCGCCCAAGGCCTGGGGCTCCCTAAGCCTAAGTCCTAGGGCGCCCCAGGTTGGGGCTCCCTAAGCCTAAGGGCTGGGGCATCCCAGGCCGGGGCTCCCAAACCTACGGGCTGGGGCGTCCCAAGCCTGGGGCTCCCAAATCCTAAGGACTGGGGCGCCCCAGCCCTGTGGCTTCCTAAGCGTAAGGGTTGGGGTGCAAAAGGCCTAGGGCTACCTAAGCCTAAAGGCTTTGGCTCCCCACCTGGGGCTCCCTAAGCCTAAGGGCTGGGGCGTCCTAGGCCTTGGGCTCTCAAAGCCTAAGGGCTGGGGCGCCCCAGGCCTGGGGCTCCCTAAGCCTATATGTTGGGTCTCCCCAGGCCCTGGGGCTCCCTAAGCCTAAGTGCAGGGGCGCCACAGGCCTGTGGCTCCCTAAGGCTAAGGGCTGGGGCGCCCCAGGCCTTGGGCTCCCAAAGCCTGGGGGCTGGGAAGCCCCATGCGTGGAGCTCCCTAAGCCTAAGGGTTGGGAAGCCCCAGGCCTGGGCCTCCCAAAGCCTAAGTGCTGGGGCGCCCCTGGCCAGGTTCTCCCTAATCCTAAGGGCTGGGGCTCCCCAGGCCTAGGGCTCCCTAAGCCTAAGTCCTGGAGCGCCCCAGGCCAGGGGCTCCCTTAGCCTAATGGCTGGAGCGCCCCAGGCTTGCGGCTCCCAAAGCCTAAGGACTGGGGCGCCCCAGGCCTTGGGCTCCCACAGCCTAAGGGCTGCCCGCCCCAGCCATGGGGCTCCCTAAGCTTAAGGGCTGTGGCGCCCAAAGCCTGGGGCTCCCTAAGCCTAAAGGCTTTATCGCCCCAACTGGGGCTACCTAAGCCTAAGTGCTGGGGCGCCCCAGGCATGGGGTTCCCTAAACTTAAGGGCTGGGACGCCCCTGGCCTGGGGCTCCCTAAGCCTAAGGGCTGGGGCACCCTAGGCCTGGGGCTCCCTAAGCATAGGGATGGGTTCCCCCAGGCCTGGGCCTCCCTAAGCCTAAGTTCTGGGGCGCCCCAAACCAGGTGCTCCCTAAGCCTAAGGGCTGGGGCGCCCCAGGCACGGGCTCCCTAAGCCTAAGCGCTGGAGCGCCCCAGTCCTGGGGCACCCAAAGCCTAAGGGCTGGGGCGCCCCTGGCCTGGGCCTCCCTTTTCCTAAGGACTGGGGCATCCCAGGCCTGGGGCTCCCAAAGCCGAAGGGCTGGGGCACCCCATGCCTTGGGCTCCCAAAGCCTAAGGTCTGGGGCGCCCCAAGCCTGGGACTCCCTAAGCCTAAGGGCTGGGGCACCCCAGGCCTGGGGCTCTCAAAGCCTAAGGGCTGGGGCGTCCCGGACCTGGGGATTCCTATGCCTAAGAGCTGGTGCGCCCCAGGCGTGGGGCTCCCTAAGCATAAGAGCTGGGGCGCCCCAGTCCTGGGGCTCCTTAGCCTAAGGGCTGGGGCGCCACAGGCCTGGGGTCCCAAAGCGTAAGGGCTGGTGCGCCCCGGGCCTGGGGCTTCCTAAGCCTAAGGGCTGGGGCGCCCCAG